>NC_090655.1:153223598-153521098 GCF_040937935.1 Hyperolius riggenbachi
CAAGACTACTCTTTCAAAGGCCTTCATGACCGCGGATGTTAGGGCCACAGGCCTGAAATTGTTTATAAAATTGTATGTATATATATATATATATATATATATATATATATATATATATATATAGATATATATATCACCCAACAGGAACCAGCATGAATGAATAAGTGTGCAGGAGAATGTTGCAATCAGGCTGCTGCCTGTAGTAAACTTGTAAGTTTGCCCCAAGCAACAGACACACACAAAAGAAACCTCAGCCGTCTAGCTCTTGTAGCCAACTCCTGTAGCAGTTAGATAGCAAACTATCTAACAAAATATAAAGCATTTTAAGCCACTTGTGAGAAAAACAGGGCAACTTACAAAAGATGGTTTTTGTAATAACGGATTGTAGAGCTCTTTTCTCTCAGCCTTCAGACACAGACTGAACACTAAGGGCGTACGAGAGATTTCGCTGCCGGGAGACTTGGGTGCAGGATACAGCCGATATGACTTATCCTGCTGCTGCACAAGTTCCCGGCAATGTTAAATACTATTCCCCCTCTAGGTCCATTCGGATAGTAGGGGAATGAAATAATTTGGCTTTCAGCAATTGCTGGAGGCCGAATTATAGTGTGCGCCACTATAGCCAATTCCTATTACGGCCTACAGTGGCGCCAACTGCGCCCAAATGTCCTGCGCTGGATTGCCAGTGTTCGACACTAAGGGCCCTTTTACGCTTAATATGTTGGTATGTTTAAGTGTGCGTTAGTATGCGTTGGCACACTTTTTTTCCATAGCAGTGCATTGTGAAAAAGCTTTCAGTTAAAACGCTTATAGTGGGAGCTGTGCCATAGGAAAACATGAGCATTACTTTGAAAATTAGTTTTCTTTCAGTCTTAACTGAGAGCAACTGATTAAGTGTAAAAGGGGCTTAAAAATAGTGTAATTCCTGATTAACAGGAAGCACAGTGTGTATCAGTGACTATGCCGACGGAGATCAGTGGCAAGTGAGCGGCGATTGCAGCGAGCAGGAAGGCGAGTTCCTCTTACCAGGCTTCACTAACTATGCATAGAGGAGGGAGCACGAAGTGCGGCCCTGGGGGGAGAGAAAGGGAGGGCACTTACCTATCTAACATATAATGCGGGCACCTACCTATGTAACCTATACTGGTGGCACCTACCTATCTAACTTATACTGGAGGCGAATACCTTCTTACCTATACTGCGGGCACCTACCTAGCTAATACCTACTGGGGATACCTACCTATCTAACCTATCCTAGTGGCAACTATACTGGCTACCTATATTGGAGACACCTACCTGGCTAACCTATACTGGGGGCACCTACCTATCTAATCTACACCGGGGGCACCTGCCTATCTAACCTATACTGGGGGCAACTATACTGGCTACCTGTACTGGAGAGTGGAGACACATACCGGGCTAAACTATACTGGGGGCCATTATACTGGCTAGTGGCTACCTATACTGGGGCACCTATGCCAGGCTACCTATACTGGGGGGACCTATAGCTGGCTACCTATACTGGGTGCAACTAGACTTGGCTAACCTATACTGCTAACAACTATACATGGTTCCACAGGGATGGGGAGGCCATTTTTACACCCTCGCCCTGGGGCAATTTAGCCAAGAAACTACCCTGATCATGAAGCAGATGGGACTCTTAAGAGCCCTACAAAAACTCAGCAGTGGCAAAGCTTTGTGCTGCTTGATATCCCTGATATGTTCCTAATCTGTATCTGCACCTTTCTCTCTTGTTACCAAATCCTGCATTTTGTCTTGACCTTGTTCCTTGCCTGCTCCCTTCTGTACTATGCTAGTTGTAAGTGTATGTTTATATACATATTCTGTGTGTATTTAGCTTGTTAAATAGGTTCACTGGGATTTGGTGTGCAACTGTGCACACAGCATTTTTCATTGTATACGCATTTTTTATATTGCGTTCTTTGCAATATTCATTATCGCACAATATTTTTTGTCTCCGTGTTTGCTGTAAACTTTAACAATAGTACTGATATCTGTTGCCACTAGTCCACTTGCAAAGCAGGCTAATGGCCCTGGCTGTAGGAGAATGTGAACCATTTCCCTCTCCAGGTGAAGCCTAAAACAATCTTATTCTAGAATCCAACAATCTGGGTGGAAGTGAAATATACAACTTGAATACAGTTAGCTGGGAGAAGCACTCCTATTCTACTGTTTTTTGTTTTTTTTTTGATAATCAGCACATATTATATCTGAGGACTTTGGAGTGATACCTATGAAATGCATTGTCTTAAGTTCTGTAATAAACAATTGTGCTTCAACCTATGGATGTGTGTCCTTCCTTTAGACTGCTTCCACACAGGGACGTTACAGGTGCACATTAGTGCAGCCTGTAACGCTCCCCCAACACACAGCAATGTAACACAAGTGGGCTGTTCTCACTGCCCACGTTGCGTTACATGTAACGCTGCACGTTCTTCAGAAAGTGCAGCATACTATAGCGTTACAGCGGCTTACGCCGCGTTAGACTGTCTGCACATGCTCAGTAATGTTGGGGAGGAGCGGAGAGCGGCCAGGCACATGGCTAATTAATATTCACTGCACGTTGTGACGTGCAGTGTTTACTTCCTGGAGCGGCCGCTCTGTGTGGCGATTGGCCGGCGGAACCACGTGATGCCGCATGCGTCCAAGAGTACGCATCACGGCATCACGGACGCCAGAGTGAGCTGCACAATGCGGCTCACTCTGACGTCCACATGGAAGAGCACCAGGCGTTGCGTTAGGTGCACGTTATGCGACCTTAACGTAGCACCTAACGCAACGTCTTGGTGTGTAACTAGCCTTAATGGTAAAATTATAATTTGAAGTGGTTTTAAAAATGCTCTTGCTCCACTTTGGCACCTTTAGTCTGCCTCTCTGTGAAATATAATAATATAACATAGAAAAAGAATCACTGGCAGTGTGGCTCAGCATAAATTAGGCAGAATGATCCAGTAGGACGTACTGCAATTCAGAACCAGAGGCACCAGCATCCTAGTACTGGATTCAAATCCATGCCAACAGTATGACACAACACAGTAAGTAGATCACTACTTCTTTGACGCAAAACAGAATAGTGTTTTCTATTTTTTTTATGTTGTTCATCATATTTACAAATAATATTACTGTAATACCTGCTCAACCAAAATACAAAGTTACATAGTTACATAGTTACATAGTTACTTTGGTTGAAAAAAGACATACGTCCATCGAGTTCAACCAGTACAAAGTACAACTCCAGCCTGCTCCCTCACATATCCCTGTTGATCCAGAGGAAGGCGAAAAAACCCTTACAAGGTAAAAATTCCTTCCCGACTCCAGATGGCAATCAGATAAAATCCCTGGATCAACATCATTGGCATTACCTAGTAATTGTAGCCATGGATGTCATTCAACGCAAGGAAAGCATCTAAGCCCCCTTTAAATGCAGGTATAGAGTTTGCCATAACGACTTCCTGTGGCAATGCATTCCACATCTTAATCACTCTTACTGTAAAGAACCCTTTCCTAAATAAATGGCTAAAACGTTTTTCCTCCATGCGCAGATCATGTCCTCTAGTCCTTTGAGAAGGCCTAGGGACAAAAAGCTCATCCGCCAAGCTATTATATTGCCCTCTGATGTATTTATACATGTTAATTAGATCTCCTCTAAGGCGTCTTTTCTCTAGACTAAATAAACCCAGTTTATCTAACCTTTCTTGGTAAGTGAGACCTTCCATCCCACGTATCAATTTTGTTGCTCGTCTCTGCACCTGCTCTAAAACTGCAATATCTTTTTTGTAATGTGGTGCCCAGAACTGAATTCCATATTCCAGATGTGGCCTTACTAGAGAGTTAAACAGGGGCAATATTATGCTAGCATCTCGAGTTTTTATTTCCCTTTTAATGCATCCCAAAATTTTGTTAGCTTTAGCTGCAGCGGCTTGGCATTGAGTACGATTATTTAACTTGTTGTCGATGAGTACTCCTAAGTCCTTCTCCAAGTTTGATGTCCCCAACTGTATCCCATTTATTTTGTATGGTGTTAGACCATTGGTACGACCAAAATGCATGACTTTACATTTGTCAACATTGAATTTCATCTGCCATGTATGTGCCCATATAGCCATCCTATCCAGATCCTGTTGCAATATAACACTATCTTCCTTAGAGTTGATGATTCTGCACAATTTTGTATCATCTGCAAAAATAGCAACATTGCTCACTACTGTATCCACTAGGTCATTAATAAATAAATTGAAGAGCACTGGACCCAGTACAGACCCCTGTGGGACCCCACTGCTAACAGTCTCCCATTTTGAGTATGATCCATTGACCACAACTCTTTGTTTTCTGTCCATTAGCCAGTTCCCTATCCAAGCACACAGACTCTTCCCCAGTCCTTGCATCCTCATCTTTTGCACCAGACTTTTGTGGGGAACAGTGTCGAAGGCCTTAGCAAAGTCTAAGTATATCACATCTACAGCATTCCCAATATCCATATTAGCATTCACTACCTCATAAAAGCTGAGCATGTTAGTCAAACAGGACCTGTCTTTAGTAAACCCATGTTGATGCTGAGAAATAAGATTATTTTCTACTATGAAGTCATGTATAGTATCTCTTAGTAACCCCTCAAATAGTTTGCATACAACTGATGTTAAGCTTACAGGTCTATAATTTCCTGGATCTGATTTTTTGCCCTTCTTAAATAATGGGAAAACGTGGGCTGTACGCCAATCCACTGGGACTCTGCCAGTTGCAAGAGAGTCACAAAAGATAAGATAAAGGGGTTTATCTATAACTGAACTTAATTCCCTTAGGACCCGAGGATGCATGCCATCCGGGCCAGGTGCCTTGTCTATTTTTAATTTATTTAGTCTTGCCTTTACTTCTTCCTGCGTTAAGTATTTAATATTACAGTTAGAAGATTGAGACTCTTCCGCCTCTGTAATTTGCAACAGTGCTGTTTCCTTTGTAAAGACAGAAGCAAAGAAAGCATTTAATAACTCTGCCTTACCTTGGTCATCCACCATTGAGTTTCCACCTTCATCCTTTAGGAGTCCTATACAGTCAACCTTTCTTTTTTTAGAGTTGATGTACTTGTAAAACTTTTTTGGGTTAGATTTGATATCCCTAGCGATTTGATTTTCAGCTTCGATCTTTGCTAGCCTAATTTCTTTTTTACAATTTTTATTGCACTCCTTGTAATTGCTGAGTGCAGCCTCGGACCCCTCCTGTTTTAGGACCTTATAGGCATTCTTTTTCCTCTTCATTTTATCTAAGTTGAGCAACAAACAAACTTTGCCGAAATAGATCTCTCTTCAATCATCCAATTAAATCCAACAATGAATACACTGAGCAGTTTATAGAATTATGCCCATGTTCTGCAATGGTCCACCCTAATGGCAGCCCTCAATCTGTTTTGGCGGAAGCCTAAGCACTTTTAGCAGAGGGGATAAATGCTCAAGCACGCATAAGGATATACCGTAATCAAACACAAGTTAGTCAGGAATACAAGATAACAAAAAATACAAGTACGTGAGCACGTAATATAAATCAAACTGCAAAGTAGCCAAAGAAAAAAGTAACATAAGCCAAGGATACAGAATTTAGCATATCAAGCATTCAACTAAACAAAACCAAACTTAATTAACCAAGAGGGTCTAAACAGCAACCGGGTCCCAGTATCATTACTTAACACTAAAATGAAAATGGTTATTTTCGCACCTTGCAGAACCACAGATAATCTATTTATTCACGTTCATATCCAGGGGCCCTCCATAAAAACACACCAAGGAGCACAACCGAGGGACCTATATTCAATTACCCCTATAGGACATCCAGTTCACCCCCAATTTTTTTGAAATTATTAAGGTTCTCCACACCGAGATAGAAGACCTTGTCCATAAGCATCAGGGTATCCAAACCTTTGCTTAAGCAGAGTAATGTCAAGATCTGGGCCTTCCACCTAGAGGTGTAATTTGTGTGTGAGTTATTTCTGCTATTTATCCTCTTACTTACTGAGGATTCATCAACCATATTTAAAAACAACAGTAAATAGACCAGCGACATATCTAGCTACAAGTTCCTTGCCAACTGCCTGTGATACAGTTTCTGCTCCCATGTTTTTCAACTTCCTCCTTTTCTTCCTTCTAGAAATGTACATTTTCACCTCTAATTTTTTATAAAAATACATTAACACATTTCGCAAGATATAACTTTTTTTTGAAAATTAGAACTTTCTTAAAGTGTTTTCTAATGGACATTGTTTAAATTCATGTAATGAAAATGTATTTGCAATGCATTTGGCAAACTGTGTTTTTGCATGCCCATATATTTTTACAAGTATTCTCATTCATGCCAACATAGTATTGTCATATGGCCATATGTTTTCACAAAATATTGTCATCTGTGTAAAAATGTGAAATTTCTGCAAAAAGAATGTTGAAAAGAAATTGGATATGCACAGTTTGGTAATTCTAATATGACAATTTTACTGTGGATATACAAAATATGGCTACTGTATGCTTAATATGTTAACCACATAAAAAATGGGGGCGGGGCTTGGAGCCTGGAGAAGATGGCCGCATAAGAGAACAGCTCCTGACCCAGACGCAGCATTTCTTTTACACACCGCGACGTAACGACTCCAAAACGAGTGATGAGCCGACGCAACAGAGGCTTGAATACTCCCCGCAATACAAGAACCACACAAGCGCAGCTGAGTAGAGCTATCCCAGACCTTTTCCGCACAGTCTCATCGGCAGGCAGCTTCATCCACAGCTAAGATGGCGCCGCAGCGGGACCTCTCCCCTACAGGATCTCATTCATCCAATGAGATAACAGACGCGGAATATGCAAGACCTGCAAAGTGGCGAGATATGGTAACTGTAATGCCTGGCAGATGATCTGCTTTCTTTCAGCTGCTATGCCTCAATCTACCACCACCTTCTTCACCCTATGTGGCGCGTCCGCGCTTGAACGGGAGGTGAGGAAATAACACCTGCTCAACTTCGGTTACACACAGGCCTTGGAGGGGCAAGGTAAAACAGCTGAGGCAGAGAAAGCCAGAGTACCACCAGAACAAGCAAGACTATGTAGCTGGGTGATGTAAGAGGCTACACAGATCACCACAGGAGTTATGGACAAGGGGGCAACCGCAGCTCTGGGCTTCCTATAACCGCCCCAAATAAACAAGACACAATGGGTGCTCAGGACGATTGCCACCCTGAGCCTCTGACTGAGTAACAAGACAGACAATAGACAGACAGATTGGTTGTTAACTAACAAGAAAAACTGGTTGCTCAGGATGACTGCAGTCCTGAGCTTCTGCCTGAGTAAGGAGAAAAGAGAAGAACAATCGAGAGCCCCCGATAGTGTAATATTGTAAAAACAGTTGACGTCAAATAAAACAGTAGAAATATACTCACAAGTGTGGGTTGCCGCGTTCAGGCAACCACTTATAGCACAGACGGGGAGATTAGGCCTGTCCCCGCTCAGGCTAAAAAGTCGCTCTCTGTAAAGAAGAAAAAAGGTGTCCACACCTATCCACCAGGTGGATGATCACGTAATGAAAGAAACAGAGGCGCCAACAGGATAAAAAAATGATGCCAATTAAAACCAAATAAAATGTAGGCGGCACTGGTGGATCTGCCTCCCCTACAAAAACAGTCAACCACTGTATATGGTAAAAAATATAAATTTTTAATCAATTTCAAGCTCCCAAAAAACAAATAATCTGCAACGCGTTTCACGGGACACAAGCCCGCTTCATCAGGCAAAACACATAGACAGCAGGAGCAACTGGAAACAAAAGAAATATAATACAAAACAAATATTAAAATAAAAACATAAAAATACAGGGGAGGGGGGGGGGGGGGGAACAAGTGCAAATGACAATGTGTAAAGAGCAATGACTCATCATGATCAAACACAAAAACACTAATTCAGGCTGACAACATACTCCAACCGTATCATGTTGGCTTCATGGTAGCCAAAACTACACATATATAAAAAAGCAAGTACAACTGGTTAGTCCTTTTGGAATTATAATATTAATAAATTAGTTAACGACAATCGCTGGTATGTTATCAAGTGAGTAATACTTTGCATTCTTGGAGAATCAATTATTAGCAAAAAGAAAAAAAGTTGTTTTGTCTAGGTCAATTGTATATCCATACATGCATATACATAGAGATATATACACATATACATATGCATACACCCCCACACACATACATGCGGAATAACAGCCTCAACTGACATGGCCACTTAAGGCACATGCCCTGAGATGACATACATCCGCCCTGAGCCAGGAACCAATGGCTGGGCGGATGTCAGCGTCCACTTCCGCATACGACGGTGCACACCCACTTGTGGCTGCCGCTGTTGTCCGTAATGAAGAGTATTTAGAAGCTAGCATGCCGCCCGTTCGTAACAGAGGCGCCACGCTAGTGCTGACAACTATCTGGGTAAGCCAACTACTTTTATTACTATTGTTCCCTACTTGCTGCTCATAATATGGCTCACATCTATCACACTTATGGCAACTTCCCAGCCACGAGTAATTTGCCCTTCCTACAGTGCAGGACACCTCTCTCTTCTCTCTGGTGCAATCTCTTGCTGCTTCCTTTTCCCCCAGGAGCTAATCCTTCCCCCCCTCTCCTTCCTTCTCCTCTCAGTCTCCTTGCTTTCTGAGTTTTTGTACATTTCTCTCATAAGCCAATTGACATTTACCATTTAGTTGTGAAATGGCATACAGTTTAACGAATATTATGTGGTCACCATTATTATTTTAATCTCTGTGTGTGGGGGTGTATGCATATGTATATGTGTATATATCTCTATGTATATGCATGTATGGATATACAATTGACCTAGACAAAACAACTTTTTTTCTTTTTGCTAATAATTGATTCTCCAAGAATGCAAAGTATTACTCACTTGACAACATACCAGCGATTGTCGTTAACTAATTTATTAATATTATAATTCCAAAAGGACTAACCAGTTGTACTTGCTTTTTTATATATATGTAGTTTTGGCTACCATGAAGCCAACATGATACGGTTGGAGTATGTTGTCAGCCTGAATTAGTGTTTTTGTGTTTGATCATGATGAGTCATTGCTCTTTACACATTGTCATTTGCACTTGTTCCCCCCCCCCCACTGTATTTTTATGTTTTTATTTTAATATTTGTTTTGTATTATATTTCTTTTGTTTCCAGTTGCTCCTGCTGTCTATGTGTTTTGCCTGATGAAGCGGGCTTGTGTCCCGTGAAACGCGTTGCAGATTATTTGTTTTTTGGGAGCTTGAAATTGATTAAAAATGTATATTCTTTACCATATACAGTGGTTGACTGTTTTTGTAGGGGAGGCAGATCCACCAGTGCCGCCTACATTTTATTTGGTTTTAATTGGCATCATTTTTTTATCCTGTTGGCGCCTCTGTTTCTTTCATTTCTGCCTGAGTAAGGAACAGACAGACAGAAGGATTGTTTGCCTAGCAATAGCAAACATCAACACTGATACAGACAATACAAAGTGTAACTAATAGCAACCGCTGCTACAGTCACGTCCACAGGAAAAGAGCTAGCAGGATAACCACCAGTCACCAACGTGGTGAAGGAAGTCTCCCACTACCAGGATGGTAAGACTTCACTGACCCCTGCGGGTGCAGTGAACGTCCAGGCAGGCAAGGAAATGCAAAGCAAAGCAATACAGAATACAACTATCACAGCATGGAGCCAGCAACAACTCAGGTAAGCTGTACGCTATGTTGGGCAAGGTCTGGAATGAGAGACAGACTTTTATATGGACATCAGCCAATGGAAACAGACATTAAAATTCCCACACAGCTGAATGGTAATCATGCAATCCTGTGCTACACTGATTGAAGACTGTAAACTGTGTTTGAATCAAAGGGATTCTCATTACAAATGTATGTCAGATTATGCAACCACATGCATGTAAGAAATCCACAGCTGTCTGACTGCAGTTAAACTGCAGTAAGCCATAGGTGGATTCATCCTGGGCTACTCTGAACTGCAGTGTGATTGCAAATACCAAAGACTCTCATGGCAATTGCAAACAACACCAAGCAACCAAATTCAGGTAGAGAAATCAAAACTGCTCGGCAGCAGCTCTGCTGCAACCAACAGGAGGGATCCTTACAGTAACATATTTTGACATGCAGGCCTTCACTGACATTAAGGCTACATTTCAGGGATGGTTGTAGTCAGCCAACTTTGGTACGCTGGAGCTACGCGTAGTTTTACGCAATTACGCTTCGCCAAACTACGGCTTCGAAATCAAAAATTCGTTTTGTATGCATTCCCTAGCCTACGCATTAAAATACGCACTTACACGTAGTGCGAAGCGTAGTGTTTGCGGATGCTTATGCCCGTATGCAGAAAATTCTACACATTAATTCCTCTCTAAATGCTTATACCAGGAACTCTTCTAACCTTTCCAATGCATAAATTTGTAAGCATACAACTGCATGCAGAAAATTAGATACGAGTAACGCATTCGTAGTTCACTACGCAATACACTTGTTAACTACGCATAGTGGGCATAAGCTACGCGTAGCGGTACTTCGCTACGCGTAAATTCGTAAGTGTAGTTTTGAAACTTCACCTACGAACTACGATTCGTAGATGCGAACTATGATGCGTAAATTCGCACTGGCGTATTTTCTGCTCATCCCTGCTACATTTACCGCTGCCATAGCTGAGGTAAGGGAAGATATGGCAGACATTGCTCACAGGATATCTGGGATAGAGAAAGCGGGATCTAGACGGGATGTAAACTGATCGACTGATAGCACACCAAAGATATCTGGAGGACTTAGACAATAGACTGCAACATCAGGGTGAGGGGCCTACTGAATCTATACAGCCTGACCAAATTACATCTGCTCTGACAGCCATTTTCAACGGCCTACTACTCAAGCCTAAAGATCAAGCAATTGATTTTGTGCGTGCGCACAGGGCCCTGGGGAAGAAGGAGACTCCCTAGAGACACTGTCTGCTTTCTACAATCTTTTCCTCTCAAGTAAGACATTATGAAGGCCGCTAGGGGACAAGATGACATATTCTTTAATGTACATACAGTCACACTGATTCAAGACCTGTCGCCTGTCACTCTAGCCAACCGAAGAGCATTGCGCCCTCTGTTACAGCTCTTGTCTGAAAAAGGGATTTGGTACAGATGGAAATTTCCCTTTGCGCACTCTGTCCTTGAAAATGGCCACATCTCTTGCGCACCCCTCTGATCTGCCAGACTTTTGTTCTGCTCTGGAGGATATCCCAATTCTGGATCTCCCACATTGGTACTCTGACTTTAAAACGTTACTGGGTGATACATGCTATACCCCAAAAGGTACTCCTGCCCGGTTGAGAGCTACACCTTCACAGCAAAATAAATCAGCCCGTAGATCTCTCCCATTACATCTGATGTGGCTCCTCCTGAGAATGCTGCTGATGATCATCCGGCCACAGATCCCACCTAGTAGGATCAACTATTACGTACATGGGGAAGAAGATGTTGTTTTCTTTTGGCTTCTCCCTTGCTGTATATATATTTACCATGAATGCACCTTCTCCCTTTCTACCATGCATTCACCTTTAGAGTTGGGCCGAACCTCCGATCTTTCGCGAAAGGTTCGGTTCGCGTTAAAGTTCGCGAACCGCAATAGACTTCAATGGGGATGCGAACTTTGAAAAAAAAAAATTATGCTGGCCACAAAAGTGATGGAAAAGATGTTTCAAGGGGTCTAACACCTGGAGGGGGGCATGGCGGAGTGGGATACACACCAAAAGTCCCCGGGAAAAATCTGGATTTGACGCAAAGCAGCGTTTTAAGGGCAGAAATCATATTGAATGCTAAATGACAGGCCTAAAGTGCTTTAAAACATCTTGCATGTGTATACATCAATCAGGTAGTGTAATTAAGGTACTGCTTCACACTGACACACCAAACTGTTCACTAAACAGAACAGGTATACAGTGGCGGGTTCACTGAACAGAACAGGTATGCAGTGGCGGGTTCACTGAACAGAACAGGTATACAGTGGCGGGTTCACTGAACAGAACAGGTATGCAGTGGCGGGTTCACTGAACAGAACAGGTATACAGTGGCGGGTTCACTGAACAGAACAGGTATGCAGTGGCGGGTTCACTGAACAGTACAGGTATGCAGTGGCAGGTTCACTGAACAGGTATGCAGTGGCGGGTTCACAGAACAGGTATGCAGTGGTGGGTTCACAGAACAGGTATGCAGTGGTGGGTTCACAGAACAGGTATGCAGTGGTGGGTTCACAGAACAGGTATGCAGTGGTGGGTTCACAGAACAGGTATGCAGTGGTGGGTTCACAGTACAGGTATGCAGTGGTGGGTTCACAGAACAGGTATGCAGTGGTGGGTTCACAGTACAGGTATGCAGTGGTGGGTTCACAGAACAGGTATGCAGTGGTGGGTTCACAGAACAGGTATGCAGTGGTGGGTTCACAGAACAGGTATGCAGTGGTGGGTTCACAGAACAGGTATGCAGTGGTGGGTTCACAGTACAGGTATGCAGTGGTGGGTTCACAGAACAGGTATGCAGTGGTGGGTTCACAGAACAGGTATGCAGTGGTGGGTTCACAGAACAGGTATGCAGTGGTGGGTTCACAGTACAGGTATGCAGTGGTGGGTTCACAGAACAGGTATGCAGCCAGGGACAAGCTAAGCCTAACTAATCTTTCCCTATGAGAGAGAGTGTGCAGCAGCTCGCCCTACTCTCACTAATGCAGGCACACGAGTGACCGTAATGGTCGCCGCTGCCTGCCTTTTAGTAGGGGGAGTGGCTCCAGGGGCTAGTGTAGCCTAATTGGCTACACTGGGCCTGCTGACTGTGATGTAGAGGGTCAAAGTTGACCCTCATGGTGCATTATGGGGCGAACCGAACTTCCGCAAAAGTTCGCCTGCGGGACGCGAACGCGAACCACGGAAGTTCGCATGGAACCGTTCGCAGGCGAACCGTTCGGCCCAACTCTATTCACCTTCTGCATTAGCTTTAACATTGACTTAATATATACTTAAGCTGGCCACTAACGGTGCGATTTCTAGCGAAAAATCATTCGAGCAATCAGAAATTCTGATCGGACGAAAAATCGTTCACTACACCATCAACTAACCAATCATTGCTTCCTATCTATCACGACCACCAAGAAAATCCAAATTTTCGTTTGACGAAAATTCATTCGGGCGACATTTTTTTCACTCGTTCATAATCGATTGCGTCTACCAATGGAGATTATTTACAACCAATCCGATCAGAATTTCTGATCGCTCGAACGATTTTTCTCTAGAAATTGGACCGTTAGTGGCCAGCTTAAATATATACATAGATTGGTGAATGCCTTTATTTAATGTGAATATCAAATGCTTATGCTAAGTGCAGATTTCTTGTTGACACCATTATTGTCTGATTTTAATTTGCTATGTATACCTAAGTTGAATATAGAAATCTGTAGTATGCTAAGCCTACGCCTTTGTTTATATTTCTTTACACTCCTTTTTGTTCTCTTTGTTAAAAATTAGGTCGCCTACATTACCTTGCTACATGTTCTGGGTCGACCGCATATTTCTCTTTATTTTAGTGTGTGTTCTGGTTATTAGTTCATAATTACTTATGTTCATAGTCTGTGAGCACAAACTCAGGCCTACCAGGTATATCTCCTTGTGTGGAGTGAGTCCTGCCCCATCCCAGAGAGTTTTATACTCTCTCCTCAATCTACTCACCTGTGAGTTTGTGGGGGTCTCTGTATTTATAGTTTTCCCCACGTGAGATTTACTACTTAATTTGCTCAGCCAGTTTTTGCTCACTGACTGGCTCTCAGCCTGACGTTATTTCTCTTATTGTATTACTTAACCATTTTTCCTTCTGAACTTACTTATACCTACCCCATCCTCTCCATAACCTTTTTCTCCCCTTCTTTTTCTTTTAACCTGCTTTCCCTTTCTTCTTTCTCTCCTCCTTCACACTGTCAATCTATACTCATACTATTCTTGGAAAGACCCTTGATAGGCAAGATTGAAAATTTACTACATATGAGCCCTTTAGTGTTTCATATTTGGAGGAAAACTCCTTGTTTGCTCAATGTTTATATATTTGATGTTATTTCATACACTGTCTGATTTGAGAAATTGCCAGTGGAAGTGTGTCTCATGTAATGCAAATGGTTTAAATATCCCTGAGAAGAGATCCCAATTTCTAGATTATCTGAGAAGGGAAAATGCTTCCTTTGGTCTATTTCAGGAAACCCATTTCAAAGGCAATGCATTACCTACATTTTGGGATAAAATATATCCCTTCTCTTCATGCCACTTCACCTATTGACAAAAGGAAAGGGGTGTCCATCCTGGTTCATAGATCTATTGACTTGCAACTAGTTGAACAACTACAAGACCCTGAGAGGTGACATCTATTTATACATGGGAAAGTCCAGGATACTGATATCACTATAGCAAATATATATGGGCCTAGCTATGGACAGGTCTCCTTTTTTCATAATGTCCTGGGAAAGCTCCAGTCCTTTTACAAAGGCATACTAATTCTAGGAGTAGCAGTAGGGTATTGTACCGTGTTAGCCATCAGTAAAAGCAAGAAGTTTTAAATCAGGATGATACCATTTATTGGCTAACTAAAAAGAATAAGAATAAGCAAGCTTTTGGCCTTGCAGCCTTCGTCGAAAAACCTTTAAGCCCGACGAAGGCTGCAAGGTCGAAAGCTTGCTTATTCTTATTCTTTTTAGTTAGCCAATAAATGGTATGATCCTGATTTAAAACTTCTTAATTCTAGGAGGAGATTCAAATATTCCAATTAATTCACTCCTTGACTCTTCCACTGGCTCTTTCTCAATTAGATTCTAAGCTCTTACAAAAAAAATCAAAGCTTTATTCGCCAACCTCCTTCTTGTAGATACTTGGCGCATGTTACACCCCACAGAGAAAGATTTTTCTTTTTACTCTGCCACCCACAATAAATACTCCCATCTGGATTATTTTTTTATCCAACAGAGAGATGCGAGCCTTTTAACGCATGCTGAGATTGGAATATGTGCTGTGTCAGATTATGCTCCTGTTTCTTTTAATATGAAACCACCTAGAGCATTGCCTAAATCTTACTGCTGGAGACTCAATGCATTTCTGCTCACTAATAAAACTAACATAGAATCTATAAAGAAACATCTTTCTGATTATTTTCTGCTAAATTCTACAGACAAACAATCTGCTCTACTAGTATGGGAAGCTCACAAACTAGTGATACGTGGACATTTTATCAGGCTGGGTGCCAGAGCAAAGAGAGAAAGACTAGCAGCTATATACAGCAGCTTTATACAGTAAAAATTGAGTATTGGAATCTGCCCATAAGGCCTCTTTATTGGCTAAATCCATGGAGGAATTGTCACATCTTAGAAAACATTTACAAACTTTACTATCATATAAGACAAAATACAAATGTCTTCTAACTAAGGGAGTTTTCTATGAGCACAGCAACAAGTGTGGTATTATGTTAGCAAGAGCTCTTAGGGAACAAATAGCTAAGTCACACATCAAATCTCATATCACCCTCACAGCAGAAAAAGGTAACTATCCCAGAGATTTCAGAAGAATTCTGCTCTTTTTACCAAAATCTTTATAATCTGCCTACTCCTCAATTAGAAGCAACTTCCCCACGAAATAGACAACAAGATATAGACACCTTCTTAGACACTTATGGCGTGAACTGAAAATAAAAAGTCAAAATAACCATACACCGGTCATACTTACATCCTGTGTAGTCTACTTCTAAAGCTCTTTCTCCTCTCCTGCATCTCATTTGTCAACTGAGATCAATGGAATTCTCTATCCTCCATTTTAAAAATGGCCATTACCCCATAACAGCTTCCTGGTCAGCACACTGTTAAACTGTAACATCAGCCACTTGAGCTATAGGGAAACATGGACATTACCTTGCACATTCAGTTGTAACTGACAGCTGCTGATATATACAGTTACTGACAGCAACTGGTATATTTCAGTTCTGACAAAATATTGTCAGAACTGGAAGGGATAACTGTAAGAAGAAAATCGTGAGCTTCTGAGAGGAACTGACGGTGAGGTTAGTATGTAATATTCATTTGCAGCTACGTCATGTGTTTATTTTAAATAATTTTACTTTCTTCAGGTTCCCTTTAAACATTTAGATACTGAGGAGCAAAAAGCTCTTAATCAGTCTATTTCTAATGATGGATTTTTACAGGTGTTTAGCTCTCTTCCTGCTAATAAAAGTCCAGGACCACATGGTCTCACCGCACGATACTTTAAACTTTTTGCTGGCGCCTTGTCTTCCCACTTTCAATGGGCTTTTAACACTCTTTATAAATACTCCACCCCAACGAAGCAATTTTTGGAGGCTCATATTGCAGTCAACCATAAACCTGGTAAAGATTAGTGTTGGGCGAACAGTGTTTGCCACTGTTCGGGTTCTGCAGAACATCACCCTGTTCGGGTGATGTTCGAGTTCGGCCGAACACCTGACGGTGCTCGGCCAAACCGTTCGGCCACATGGCCGAACTAAGAGCGCATGGCCGAACGTTCCCCGAACGTTCGGCTAGCGCTGTGATTGGCCGAACGGGTCACGTGGTTCGGGCCCGAACGCGCTCTGATTGGCCGAACGGTCACGTGGTTCGGGTAAATAAATACCCGAACCACGTCATATCTCCGCCATTTGTCTGTGGGTTCAGCTTTGGGTAGGCAGGCAGGGTAGTTCGCTCTCCAGCCACGCTAGCCAGGGTCCCCCCCAGTCATTGTGTGTCGCTGCTGGGAACAGTAGTACACCGCTCGCTCAGCCACACTATATATAGCATTGTTTACTGCCACTGTGTACCTCGCTCAGCCACGCTATATATAGCATTGTGTTTTCTGACACTCTGTGTACACGGCTTAGCCTGGCTATATAGCATTGTGTGTACTGCCACTGTGCACCTCGCTCAGCCACGCTATATATAGCATTGTGTTTTCTGACACTCTGTGTACACGGCTTAGCCTGACTATATAGCATTGTGTGTACTGCCATTGTGTACCTCGCTCAGCCACGCTATATATAGCATTGTGTTTACTGCCACTCTGTGTACACGGCTCAGCCAGACTATATAGCATTGTGTGTACTGCCACTGTGCACCTCGCTCAGCCACGCTATATATAGCATTGTGTTTACTGCCACTCTGTGTACACCGCTCAGCCAGACTATATACCATTGTTTACTGACACTCTGTGTACACCGCTCAGCCAGACTATATAGCATTGTGTGTACTGCCACTGTGTACCTCGCTCAGCCACGCTATATATAGCATTGTTTACTGACACTCTGTGTACACGGCTCAGCCAGACTATATAGCATTGTGTGTACTGCCACTCTGTGTACACGGCTCAGCCAGACTATATAGCATTGTGTGTACTGCCACTCTGTGTACACGGCTCAGCCAGACTATATAGCATTGTGTGTACTGCCACTCTGTGTACACCGCTCAGCCAGACTATATAGCATTGCGTACTCTGCCAGTCAGTGTGTATATTGCTGGGATCAGTAATACTCCACTCACCGCCAACCACTATATGAGCTCACCATGAGTTCCTCAGAGACCTCCGCTGTGAGCAGCACTCCCAACAACAGCAACAGCCAACGCCCCACGCAAGCTATAACATCCACCCCAGCAGCCAGTGGTCAGCAGCAGCCCTCTCCGGAGGAGAATGTTGTGTCCATCGGTCCGTCGCCAGAACGATTAATGAGGGCTGCCATTGAGGAGATGATGGGGCCTGATGTGGAGGAGGAGGTCTGGCTCAGGCCAGCATCCCAAGTTAATGTTGAGGACGATGAGGGGTCTGTGTCTGGGGATGTTGGGGTGGCAGAGGTGGTGGGTGGGTCAGACTCAGGAGAAGAGTTGTATGATGAGGATGATGATCAGGACCATCTGTATGTGCCTCAGAGTCCGACCCCGGAAAACATGTTGTATCGTGTGTTTAGGTACTAAAATCTGCGTTCCCACTTCCCAGTACTGCCCGCAGTGCCCGGGTCCACGGATCCATATAATTTTTTGGGCAGCACTATCAAACTGTGGTACTATGAGTGAGTTGCCATGGTCCTTCTGTGCTGCCTGTCACACTCACCGTCTGTCTGCAGATGGATTGTTCAACACAGCTACGCCATCTGACATGTAGTCCTGGACCTTGACCATCTTCTCCAGGCGATTGGTGTTGGAGGACGTGGAACTGCCCGATTGCTGTTCTGTGGGCTGCTGCATGGGTGTCAGAAAATGTTCCCACTCCAAGGACACTGCCAATACCATTCCCTTTTCGGCACTAGCAGCAGCTTGTGTTCTTTGCTGCCCTCCTGGTCCTCCTGGGTTTGCTGAAGTCAGTCTGTCGGCGTACAACTGGCTAGAGAAGGAGGAGGATGTCAATCTCCTCTCTAAAGTCTCCATCCTCAAGGGCCTGCTGGAATTGTTCCATTTTTGACCTGTCTGACACTTTCTTCAATCAGTTTTTTAACATTGTGTTTGTATAAACTGGGTATAAACCCAGTAATTGGTGTTGTCCAGATTCCAGAATAATGAATAATAATGAATAGTGAATAATGCGCGGGCCGCGTTCAATGCAGTCTAGCATGAATTGAGCCATGTGTGCCAGAGAGTTCTGCCAGACTCCTCTGTCTTCATGTTCTTGTAAGCGTTGTGATTGTTGTGATGCACCATATTCGTCACCAGCATCACTTTCTTCCTCTTCTGCTGTCCTTTCCCGCTAAATTGTGGAAGTCCAACGTGCACCGCTCTGTCCCTCGGCAGTGGGGGCATCCAATTCCTGCTCCAACTCCAGCTGTTCCTCGTCCTGTTCTTTGTCATAGCTGGGACCAGCGTTTCCTAAGGCAGGTTGCCTGATGTTGGTATCATCACACTGATCGTTTTCATCTTCAGAATCCCCCACTTGCATCATGCCAGCGGTTTCCATCTTCAACATTGATTTCTTCAGTAAACACAGCAGTGGTATTGTAATGCTGACTGTAGAGTTGTCACTGCTCAGTCACGCAACGTGGATTGCTCAAAATTTTGGAGGACTTGGCAGAGATCCAACATGGTGGCCCAATCAGATCCACAGAAGCTTGGTAGCTACTAGCTGCTGGAATGCGCCTCGGCACTGCGCAAAAGCGCGCTAGCATGTGCAGCGTAGAATTCCAGCGCGTAGGCAGAGACATCACCCAGCGAGCGATGGTGCGCTAGATTGAAGCGCTCCTGCATCTCTTGGTGAGTCCTTCAGAAGCGGTACTGGACTTTTAACAATGTTTTTTTTTTCCCTTCAACAGAAGATCTGCCACGTTGGAGTGAGGAGGACGCCGCCGACCCCGACACCAAGCTGAACCCCGGCGAACTCCAAGCAGAGGATCTTCAGGAACCCTCAAGGCTTTGAGCAAGCTGAGGAGGATCAGCAGTCCCGACGAGACCTCTCCTCATATGCGACTGAGTGCAGTGGAGCTCCCCAGAACAACCTCTCAGTTGTCACTTTGTCACTGGTCACTTTGTCATTTTGTCACTTTGTCAGTTGTCACTTTGTCACTGGTCACTTTGTCACTTGTCACTTTGTCATTTTGTCACTTGTCACTTGTCACTTTGTCACTTGTCACTTTGTCACTTTGTCACTTGTCACTTTGTCACTTTGTCACTTGTCACTTTGTCATTTTGTCACTTTGTCACTTTGTCATTTTGTCACTTTGTCACTTTGTCACTGGTCACTTTGTCACTTGTCACTTGGTCACTTGTCCAGATGATCTCGGTACACCTCCTGAGATTCAAATTCCTGCACACATTGCTCTGGGATTTGGGCAGCCCCGTTTCTTGCCCCGTGCGGAGCGTGCCGCCGCCCGGGGCGCTGTTGGGAGGGGGGCGCTATAATGGAGGGGGGAGCCGGAGCCGCGGGGAGGGCAGCCCGACCTCTCCCTCCCTCTCCTCTCCCGGGCGCCCTCCGTGCTCCCCCCTCAGATGCAGAGTTCGTGAGCAGCAGGGAAGCGCTGTTTACAACTCACCGGCTGCCTGGCTCCAAGCGCTGCTCTCTCGCCGCTGGTCTCCTCTCTCTCTCTGTATACGTACTGATACACGCTGCTTCCTGTAGCCGGAAGCAGCGTGTATCAGTACGTATACAGAGAGGGGAGACCAGCGGCGAGAGAGCAGCGCTTGGAGCCAGGCAGCCGGTGAGTTGTAAACAGCGCTTCCCAATCCCTGCTGCTCACGAACTCTGCATCTGAGGGGGGAGCACGGAGGGCGCCCGGGAGAGGAGAGGGAGGGAGAGGTCGGGCTGCCCTCCCTGCGGCTCCCCCCTCCATTATTGGGGGCATCTACCTATCTAACCTATTCTGGGGGCACCTACCTAATCTAACCTACGCTGGGGGGCACCTACCTATCTAACCTACACTGGGGGGCACCTACCTAATCTAACCTATACTGGGGGGCAGCTACCTATCTAACCTATACTGGGGGCAGCTACCTAATCTAACCTATACTGGGGGGCACCTACCTATCTAACCTACACTGGGGGCAGCTACCTAATCTAACCTACGCTGGGGGGCAGCTACCTATCTAACCTACACTGGGGGGCACCTACCTAATCTAACCTACGCTGGGGGGCAGCTACCTATCTAACCTACACTGGGGGGCAGCTACCTATCTAACCTACGCTGGGGGGCAGCTACCTATCTAACCTATACTGGGGGCAGCTACCTAATCTAACCTACGCTGGGGGGCAGCTACCTATCTAACCTACACTGGGGGGCACCTACCTAATCTAACCTACGCTGGGGGGCAGCTACCTATCTAACCTACACTGGGGGGCAGCTACCTATCTAACCTACACTGGGGGGCAGCTACCTATCTAACCTACACTGCGGGGCAGCTACCTAATATAACCAACACTGGGGGGGCAGCTACCTATCTAACCTACACTGGGGGGCAGCTACCTAATCTAACCTACGCTGGGGGGCAGCTACCTATCTAACCTATTCTGGGGGCACCTACCTAATCTAACCTACGCTGGGGGGCAGCTACCTATCTAATCTATACTGGGGGCAGCTACCTAATCTAACCTACGCTGGGGGGCAGCTACCTATCTAACCTACACTGGGGGGCACCTACCTAATCTAACCTACGCTGGGGGGCAGCTACCTATCTAACCTACACTGGGGGGCAGCTACCTATCTAACCTACGCTGGGGGGCAGCTACCTATCTAACCTATACTGGGGGCAGCTACCTAATCTAACCTACGCTGGGGGGCAGCTACCTATCTAACCTACACTGGGGGGCACCTACCTAATCTAACCTACGCTGAGGGGCAGCTACCTATCTAACCTACACTGGGGGGCAGCTACCTATCTAACCTACACTGCGGGGCAGCTACCTAATATAACCAACACTGGGGGGGCAGCTACCTATCTAACCTACACTGGGGGGCAGCTACCTAATCTAACCTATACTGGGGGCAGCTACCTATCTAACCTATTCTGGGGGCACCTACCTAATCTAACCTACGCTGGGGGGCAGCTGCTAATCTAACCTACGCTGGGGGGCACCTACCTATCTAACCTACACTGGGGGGCACCTACCTAATCTAACCTACACTGGGGGGCAGCTACCTATCTAACCTATACTGGGGGCAGCTACCTAATCTAACCTACGCTGGGGGGCAGCTACCTATCTAACCTATACTGGGGGCAGCTACCTAATCTAACCTACGCTGGGGGGCAGCTACCTATCTAACCTACACTGGGGGGCAGCTA
The DNA here is from genome assembly GCF_040937935.1 of Hyperolius riggenbachi. Taxonomy (NCBI): domain Eukaryota; kingdom Metazoa; phylum Chordata; class Amphibia; order Anura; family Hyperoliidae; genus Hyperolius; species Hyperolius riggenbachi. The sequence continues at coordinate 153,245,443 of NC_090655.1, forward strand.
CCTATCTAACCTACACTGGGGGGCAGCTACCTAATATAACCAACACTGGGGGGGCAGCTACCTAATCTAACCTATACTGGGGGGCAGCTACCTAATCTAACCTTTACTGGGGGGCAGCTACCTATCTAACCTATACTGGGGGGCACCTACCTAACCTATACTGGGGGGCACCTACCTAACCTATACTGGGGGGGCAGCTACCTTATCTAACCTATACTGGGGGGCAGCTACCTAATCTAACCTATTCTGGGGGGCACCTGTCTAATCTAGCCTATACTAGGGGGCACCTACCTAATCTAACCTATACTGAGAGGCACCTACCTATCTAACCTAGGGGGGGGGGGCGCAATTTTTACACCCTCGCCCTGGGTGCATTTTAGCCTAGAAACTGCACTGGATTTGGGTGTGATGAATGATGCATCTAACTGGCCACCGGAGGCAATTAAGGCCTTCAAAACATTGAAAGCAGCTTTCTGTTCCGCCCCCATTTTGCGTCATGTTAAGTTGTTGACGTCATGTTCATCCTCGGCCTCGCCTTGCATTTCAGTGCGAGGTGCATTTTCCACAGAAAAAGGTTGTGAATCCGGGAACAACATTTGTGGCTGTTCCATTAACCTTTCACAGGTAGAAGATTGTGGGGGTGGGAATAGCTCCTCCGAATAGCCCATTGTGTCCTGAAAACTACTCATTGCATTGCTTTGCGCACACATTTTTTTGTCCTCATGCAAGGCCTGAGTTGCACCTGAAAGCGTGGCCTTCTCCTCCTGCGCCTCCTCCTGTTCCATCACGTCTGCTGCTGCTGGGTTAGCGTTGACGCCCGGTCCCTGTTTATTGAACCTCTTATCTTTATTACATTTATGACTGCATGGCGGTAAAAAGCATGCTATCCGCACGCTTCTTGTCCTCATGCAAGGCCTGGGTTGTTGTGTCTCAAAAAGCATGGCCTTCTCCTCCTGCGCCTGCTCCTGTTCCATCACGTGTGCTGCTGCTGCTGGGTTAGCATTACCGGTCCCTTTTCCTGGAACCTCTTCTCTGAATTACATTTATGACTGCATGGCGACAAAAAGCATGTTACCTGTGCAAAGAAACATGACATTTTCCACATTTAAAAGACAGTTTTTCCTTTGAAACTTTACAATCAATTTTCTCAAAAACTATAAGCTCTTTTTCAAATATTTTTTTTCCTCTTGTACCCACTCCCAAGGTGCACATACCCTGCTAATTTGGGGTATGTAGCATGTAAGGAAGCTTTACAAAGCACGAAAGTTCGGGTCCCCATTGACTTCCATTATGTTCGGAGTTCGGCGCGAACACCCGAACATCGCGGCGATGTTCGGCGAACGTTCGCGAACCCGAACATCTAGGTGTTCGCCCAACACTAGTAAAGATCCGCAATCCTGCTCAAGCTATCGCCCGATCTCATTACTCAACATAGGTGCTAAATTATTCACGAAAATGTTATCCTATCGCTTACTTTCAATCCTTGAGGGCAGGATACATCATGACCAGGTCAGGTTCCTTCCTGGCAGAGAAGCTAGAGATAGTATAATGAGAGCGATTGGTATACATGCTTGGCTTAATAAGCACTCGGTGGATGGGTTTTTTTCTCTTCACTGATGGTGAAAAAGCTTTCGACAAGATTGCGTGGGACTTTCTTTCTGCTTCTTAATCTTATATGGGTCTGGGCTCCTGGATGTTCCAATGGGTTTCTCTACTGTATTCTAATCCCTCTGCCTGGGTTAGGGTTAATGGAATGCTTTCCGGCTCCCTTGACTTGGAAAATGGTACGAGACAGGGATGCCCTTTATCCAGTTATCTTTATTGCTGTTTTGGAGCCCATTCTCAATTGGATAAGGGCAGAATGTGATATTCGTGGAGTTACCGTGGGGAGTGTGGAACACAAGGTGTCAGCCTTTGCTGACTACCTTTTATTTATTTTTTAACAAACCCTATGACTACTCTGCCCAATCTAATAGTAAAAATTAAATACTTTGGTTACCCATCAAACTATAAGGTAAACATTTGCGTTATATGTCACCTTAAAATCTGCCCCCTTTTCACATTTACAGGCCTCTTGCCAATTTCAATGGGCTTGTGAATATATTAAATATCTGGGGATACAACTTCCTTCTAATCTTGACCTGCTATATGACCTGATCTATCCACCTATTTTAAATTACATTATTAATGGTATTAAAAGATGGGGAGCCAAAACCCATTATTTTTGGTTCAGGTGTATAGCCTCCATTAAGATGAATGCTCTACCCTGCTTCTTATACATTAGTCAAGCCATTCCCATCTGGCTGCCAAAGAAAACTGCCATTAATGCTTTTATCTGAGGTAAACGCCTTGCAAGAGTTAGACATTCAACCCCGGCCTTAGACAAACTACAAGGAGGTATGGGCCTTCCAGTTTTCTATAAACATCAGGCTTCTATCCTAAGTAGAATCCCAGAATGGTGCACACTAAACTCACCTAAGAGATGGGTGCAAGTGGAACAAGCAGTTTCCTCTTTTCCACTTTTGGGACTCCCATGGACTCCTTTCCCAGCTTCTGCTGTAGATTTAAAAATTAACCCTCTTGTTGCTGCCCCGTTGAGAACCTTTCATGTTTACACTGCTAAAGGGAAATTATCTGCATTGTCAGGCCCTCTTTCCCCTATCATTTGCAACCCTGGTTTTGGACCCGGGCTGCACCCCGCCTTTCTACCCAAATTGAGTGACTGGTTACTGAGACTCGAACAAATCATTACCTCTGGTAAATGTAATGGTGGCCACTAATGATCCAATCTTTTTCATCCAATCTTACCAAATCTATGTAGTATAAGGGTAAATGGAGTGAATATACTGAATGGATACTTCAAGCAGTTACCTTATATTACATAGAAATGGTAAGATTGGATGAAAAAGATTGGATCATTAGTGGCCACCTTAAGTCTAAACATGAATTAGATCTATTGATGTCGGAAGATGGGATCTCTTTTTTGGCACTTCAACTTAGGATACTTTTTAGCAGTAGCTTATACAAAACTTCTAATATTGGGCGTCAACTAACTGATTTTGAACAATTAGCTCTTTTGCAAGGACCGCATAGACATACAGTTTCATGGTTGTATAACGCATTGAAAAGTCTTGACTCCCCAGATACAGTTTCTTTCCAAGACAAATGGGAAACCAATTTAGGCAAGACCCTGACTCACGATCAGTGGGAAAAGATTTTTAATCTGATAAACAAAGGCTATTCAAATACAAGAACTCAGGATCTTGGATATACATTTCTTTCACATTGGTAGAATACCCCAGATAAAATGCATAATGCCTCTCTTGCAAATAATTATTTGTGCTGGTGATGTGGTGCTGTTGGTGGTACATTACACCATATATTTTGGACATTCAGAGATATTGGAAAAAGTGCATCACTAGACCCAGGTGATCTCTTTGAAAAAGTTCCGATTTGCGCCTGAAAGGTTACTACTTCACCTTATGCCTTTTTCTATCTGCACGTATAAACACCTTGTATTGATACACCTTATTAATGCTGCTAAGGCACTCATGCCTCTTCTTTGGAGGGCAGATAAAACCCCTACACTTTCTCAATGGTGGGACAGAGTAAATGGGATTTCAGATATGGAAGAGATCATCTTGACTTTCCGGGTCAAATATGATCTATATGTTAAAACTTGGGCCTTATGGTATGAGTTCCGTGACTCAAGATTACACAAGATTACAAAAGAGTGATGTCCACTCGTTAATCCTAGAATCTTGACTTAGGGTCTTTCAGAGTATTTTTTCTTCTTTCCTTTCACCTCCACTTTTTCTATCTTATTTTCTATCCCTTTTTCCGCAATATTGCCCTGCCCCCATGATAGAGGACTTTTGGTATTACACGATAAGGAATTGGTCTCATCAGTCTAGGCATGAGAGCCATAGAATGTTTATATTACTGCATACAGGCCACTTGTATAGTTAAATCTGTTACTTACCTGCTTATTTTCTCATGCTCAAATTTTTCTGTTTCATATCCATACGTATCTGTACGTGTTTTTTTCTTCCTTTATTATGACATACCTGTCTTAGGCATATTTCTGTTCATGTTTATCTTTCATATTCAAATAAAGCATGAAAGTGAGAAAACAATTTGGTTAACATATTTGTAGTAAATGTAGCAGCGATCATTACAGAGAATGTAAAGATATGTTTTACATGACCAATGCCACTAAGCATCATAGTACACATCATCTAACCTCTTTGTTCACAGTGTCAGCATAGGCACAGACATAAGGCACTCACATTAGGTGAAAACTGCACAGTAGTTCTCTTCCAAGATGGCCACTGCAACATTCACCTTTGGTCATCAACCGTTCATTCTGTTCTAGAGTCAAAAGACTACAGTGGAATCCTGCTGCTGAGATGTATATTGTACTGTATAAAGTAATTTATGCATTATGACTATAATCTACAGTTTGTAATTTTGCATATGTTTGAAATGTAGATGTACAATGACTTGGCTTATTAACAGCACAAAAATATAGTTGTCACATTCTATGGAATGTTTCTAAATACAAATTCATTGACAAATACCCACTGACCATTATATTGTATAACTGCAGAGAAGCAAAATTCAGGATCAACATACCTTAGTGTTTTTACACTGCATGTATTTATATTGTCAAGCATTTCTCCAAAAACGTAAACGAAACCTGTAACTTAAAAAAAAAACCCATGTAGATACTTACCTAATTAGAGGAAAGCCTTTGGATAGTCCAGAGGCTTCCTGTTCCACCCACAAGCCCAGCACAGCTTTGCAGGGTCCCTCTGAACATATTCGGCAAAAGCTTGTCAGGTTTGTTCCTGTGACCATGCTCTTCTCATGTGTATGACTCATACTGCACATGCATGAGTCCGGCTACACCTGCACAGTAAGGCATGGACAGCTTCAGCTTACTGCACAGGTGCACTCGTACTTGAGCATGTGCAGTACAACCGTGCTCATACATGGAAGAGAACATGGCCTCAAACTAGAAGGGCATCCCAGTCAGCGAATTTGAAGAGGACGAGGGAAGGTTCTGAACTATCCAAAGGCTTCCCTCTACTCAGGTATTTACCTTTTTTCTTAAGTTACAGGTTTGCTTTAAAAGAATAAAATGATAATTATAGGGATTGTCAAAAATCAATTAATCAATCAAATGTTCAAATAATGCTTGTTAATATATTAGAAGTTATAACTTATGAGGAAAACAATCAGCATGCACCTCACTGGTAGATCCAGACAGAAAGACTTAACTTCACATGGGCTCTGTGTTTATCTTTGACACTTGCAAAATAAAATGTTTATTATGAATCTAAATGACTTTCTGAGGGAATGAAAGGAATTTCAGAAAGTGAGTATGTCTTGATCTCTTTGGAGCTGTATTGGAAATTACTGGAGATTTTCCATGTTCTAGTAAATGACAAAGATATTGGCTCAAGCTCAGAATACGTAATGCGGTGCTATACAGCACAATGTCCAGCTGGGACTGAGTAGAACATCCAATATTCAGAGAGGAGAACTACTAAAGCAAAGAAGAAATAGCATGGAATTCATGAGGGATTGAGTATTGCTGTGACAACTTGAATTTGCAAGTCAATCTTTGAGCTTTGCTTGTACACTTTATTCCTTGTCTTCCTTCTTTTTCTCAACCCTGCAAGGTAAAGGTGAACTCCTTTCATCTAACGCTGAAGGAAAAGAATGTATTCTAGCAAAATCAAAGACACTTGCACAATACTGTTTTCCAACACAAATGCAATTAAAAGTGTTTAAATGTTTAATGCTGTTAAATATTTATTGAGTTGCAAATGTTCACTCTTAATGTCAAAGCTTGTGCAGTTTTTTTTTTTTACTTTTATTCTCTCTGCAGGCATTTAAAATCTAACTCAAAAGGAAAGGTCTCATACTACTTTTATATTACCATAGCAACCATCAGCACAGATTTATGTCAAGATAGCAGTCATTTTAAAGTGTGGAGCCATATACTATGTATTTGCGTTCACATATTTCAAAGTAAGATTTTTGTGAGCATCTTTAGTTATAAAACTAAAGAGGACTGAAGATGATTTTGTTTATTATGTTGGGTTTTACATACAGCAATAAAACAGGAAAAAGAATCATGAAAAGGGTGTTAAACAGAGGATGTACTCCAGGGGCAAGCCAAAGTGTGACTATGTCCTTGTGTACATATTTTTCATAAATGAAGGTGAAACTCACAAGTAACAATTTCTATGTTCAATTCAGTAAGCACAAGCAGCTACTATGCTTTCTATAAAATAACAAAAAATAATTATTATTTGACTAAAATCCAGGTAATCATGAAAAGAATAAAGTAACTGAAGATTAGGCCTTGTTTCCATCTGTCCGCTTCTATCCGCTTTTTTTCAGCACATCAATGTTACAGATTGATACATGTTGCTGAAAAGTGGACAGAAGAAGAACAAGGGAAAAAATGTGGAGCACTGCACATTGCAGGATAAATAGGCTTCAAATCACTAAGCATTACCACATTCGGCAAAGCAGAAAACAGCCGTTTTAACTAAACAGTTTGTAAAATGTTACTTAACTAAAGCGGTTACTGCATTGAAAAGTTAAATGATCCACTAGTGAGGTAAATTATCTACTTGTGTGGTAAATACCTCAATAAATGTCAATTCCCCAAGATTAGCGCATTTAGTAAAAGATAAAATGCATTTAACACCAGCCTGGATCTGTCGGAAACTAGCAATCAGCATGTGGTAGAATTGATAGCCTAAAGGTCCGTACACACGCCGGACTTTAGGCAACGACGGGTCCGTCGTTGCCTCCCGCTGGGTGGGCGTGCCAGCGACAGTCCGGCGTGTGTACGCTCTGTCGTCAGACTGATACGGCTGTTTCTGAGCGATCCGCCGGGCGGATCGCTCAGAAACAGCCGTATCAGTCTGACGACAGAGCGTACACACGCCGGACTGTCGCTGGCACGCCCACCCAGCGGGAGGCAACGACGGACCCGTCGTTGCCTAAAGTCCGGCGTGTGTACGGACCTTAAAGCAGACAGCCAATGGGAACAGCCACCTGGTCCTGCTACTTACCCCCATTGAGCTGATGCACTGAAAGAAAAAACGCACAAGAGCAGGAGACATGCAAGCCTCTTGCACACTGTAAGTGATTCCGATTCAGATTCCGCTTTTTAATCAGTTTTTACATCCGATTTAGATTCCGATTTGCAGTGTGTAGGAGGCAAACTGCAAATCGGAAATCTGAATCGGATGTAAAAACTGATTAAAAAGCGGAATCTGAATCTGAATCACTTGCAGTGTGCAAGAGGCCTCAAAGAGTTTTTTCCTTTATCCCTATAGATGTGTTGATCTCTATACTGATACACAGAAGAGAGTCCCCTCTAATGGCATGTATGCACATCTAAAGGAATGCAGGAAGCATTTTACTCTTGTAAGCTGTCACACAGGAACAGCTCATGCAGACTAGTGATGGGAAGTCCGGCTCTTTTCAATGAATCGATTCATTTGATTCAATCCATTAAAATGAACCGGATCATGACCAAATCATTTGATTCATTTCACTGGGGAGGGTGTGGCTAGCAGTAACTAGTTACTCCCCTCCCCTGCTAATTGGCCCAGACATCTATTATTCCTCCTCCTTGCTCCTTCTCCTTCAGCTGTGTGTGTGGGCCCTTTTCCACTAGCTGTGTTTTTGCAAAAACGCAAAACGTATGCGTTTGCTGATTCTTAAGTGCAGCCTGTTAATAATAATCCTGGGTGGCCTTTTCCACTGCTGCGTTCCGATTAAAAAAAAAAAACACAGTTGCATGTCTGTGCGATTATGATGCCTCTTTGCGTTTCAATGTAAAGTATAGGAACGCATGAAAAACGCTTTGCGTTTTGCATTGATTTAACCACTAGTATCTATTTTGAAAAATCAAGACAACACTTGGCAATCAGAAAATGCACAAAAAACACACATGAAAATTGGTCAAAAATGCAAACACATGCGTTTTGCAGTGGAAAAGGACCCTGCAGCTGCAGTTCCTGTCTCATCCACTGAACTGATTTGGTTCAGTGCTATGACTATCACTCAATTCACAGGAAAGAACCGGCTCAAATTAACCAATCACTCATGAACTGCACATCACTAAAGGTGGGTACACACGTCAGATAAAAGTCTTTGGAAAATGAAATATCACAGAGCAATTTTACCCCCTTCCATGTAGTATGAGAGCCATACTCTACACAGTCTATTCTATGGAGCTGAACTCCCCATCAGATAAAAATCTTTGCAAGATGCTGCACACAAAGATGCTGTACACATGCAATAGATCAGTATCTGCAAAAGATCAGTTCCTGCAAAAGATCAGTTCCTGCAAAAGATCCATTGCTGCAAAATGCATTCAAAGTCTATGATATCTGCAGCTCTCATACACACCTTGTTTAACGGACAATTATCTGCAGATCAGATCCACCAGGTTGGATCTGCAGATCTGCAGATAATTGTCTGATCTGCGGATGATGGTCCATTAAACAAGGTGTGTATGAGATCTGCAGATATCATCTGTACAGCATCTGTGTGTGCAGGATCTTGTAAAGATTTTTATCTGATGGGGAGTTCAGCTCCATAGAATAGACTGTGTAGAGTATGGCTCTCATACTACATGGAAGGGGTTAAAATTGGTCTGTGATCTTTCATTTTCCAAAGACTTTTATCTGACGTGTGTACCCACCTTAATGCAGACCACTTGAAGGGTAAGAATCACAGCTTGCTGCAGAGACCTACTCCACAGCTGGTGAGACTTCTACATTACTGAGCATGTCTTAGTGAATTGAAGCAACATTTTGTAATATGTTACTATTACTGCATGTATGGTAAGCTTATTGAATTTGAAAAAAAAAAAAAGTGTAAAATACCAAATGTGGTATTTTACCAAACAGCTCTTCGTAAGTTGAAGCCTTTATATGGAAATAGGCACTGTTAATTATCAGCAACTGGGTGCCCATGCTGAAATTTAGGCGCCGGTAAAATGTATTGTTAATATCATTTATATTATCTTTTTATTTTAATAATTAACAACACAATAATCATTTAACACAAATTGGAAGCTCCTGCTATTTGTAGCTGCAATTTGCATAGCAGCCCCTGTGCTATGAATCACTATCAGTCACTTCTGCCACCACAATTTCTGCCTATGGTGACACCTGTAGCATTTTCCCTTTTTGTTGTGGAATTACAGTGGAAGGTGGTTAAGGCTGGACACCAGGAAGAGGGTTTGCGTTAGGGTAAGTGGGGTGGATAAAGTTAGGTGGCAGGAAGGGAGTTTGTATGGAGGAGGGGCATTGTCGGTTAAGGTCAGTCAGTTAAAGAAAACCTGAACTGAAAATTAAAAGCTAAAATAAGCATACACAAGTCATACTTACCTTCCATTTAGTATACTCATCAGTGTCTTTCTCCTGTCCCGCATCCTGTTTGTTCACTGTGATCAAGGGAATTTTCCGTCCTCCATTTTGAAAATGGCCATTACCCACAACAGCTTTCTGGTCAGCACACAGTTAAACTGTAACATCGCCCACTTGAGCCATAGGGAAACATGGACATTACTTGGTACATCAGTTTTCCTCTCAGCTATAACTGACAGCAACTGATATTTTACTGACAGCAACTGATATATTTCAGATCTGACAAAATGTTGTCAGAACTAGAAGGGATCGTTGTCAGAAGAAAATGGTGAGCTTTTGAGAGGAACTGATGGCAAGGAAACTATGTAATGTTCATTTGAAGTTACCTCATGTGTTTATTTTAAATATTTTTACTCAGTACAGGTTCTCTTTAAGGTTAGGCATCAGGAAGGGAGTTACTACACCTACATCAACCTACACAGCATTACAGAATATGCATCACTTGAAACAGCATACAGTAGCAGCCGGAGTAGGTAGGTGAAGCTGTATGCTGTGCCCCACTGACTATTTTGATAAACTTGCTCCCTGGGTCCCCTCCACGATTTGTGGCAACATTGCAACTCACCTTTCCCAGCACACTGCTCCGTTTGCACTCACTATCTTCATACCTGTTGTCTGCCTCTTCCCAGGGACCAGACATTTTATTGCACAATGTGACGGCTCATGGAGAAGAGCCAGCCAGCAGGGTTGAAGACAGGGAGCATGGATGGAGCAGCACTCTGAGATAGGGGAGTTGCAAACCGGTCAAAAACTATTAGCGTGGAGTAGTCTGGCAATTCTTGGGGGCCAATTTCCCGCTTTGCCTATATGGTAGCATCGGCCCTGACTGCTCTGAGGCAGAGCCTCCAAGCAGGATGCCTGCTGCTGGAGATCTCCAAGACAGCTGGGCCCATATCCATTTGTTTTTCTCCTGAGTTTTCTAATAGTAATAGGTGATATTTTTAAACTTGTAAATAAAATGCCCTTTAAACCCCCAACAAACAAGAAAATATTTAAAATAGTTTTGCTAGTACCTTTTTACCTAATTTTTGGTACCTTTTCAATTGCTGAGTGCTGGAAAGTGAATTTAATATAAAATGAAAAGTTATCTCCTAGGAGTAAACTCGGGTTAAAAAGTTAATTGCAAATGGGCCCTGGTGTTGTTGCTGTGCAGTGATTAGGGGGCTAAAAACACTATTTTTGACCTTTGTGGCGGATGAATTAAAACATAACTTCTAATATAAATACAGCAAGCAATGGGCAGCGCTCAACAGGCTGCAAGTGAAGTGAAAGCTCCAGAGATATGCCCAGCCCCTTGGGGCTAAATACATACCTTGAATACAAATCAGATGCAAATTATGTGCTAACACTAATCTAAATTATAAAATTTGAATGCAAGCTGACACCCCTGGAGGCAGCTAGCCTGAAGTATACTTAAGTTTTGTACAGCAGAAGGAAATAGCAGCGCTTCCAAACAGACGCTGCACCTGAATTGACTACCTGCACAAGTATGCAGAGCTCGACTAACGGGCAGGTTACACACCTTGCATTCAAAACAGGTACAGTAAAGGGGGCGTTAGCTTCAGCATAAGTTGTGCACAAATTATCCCTAATAGACTCTCCTACGGCGGTGACGTGCCCCAACAGGAGAGAAACTAACCACTAATCTAGCAGTGAAACATATCAAAAAGTGAAGCATGTTCAAACAATTAAAATTGTCCAAAAAAGAAAAAAGGGGTTAAAACCTCAAACTAATGTAACAGTGAAGCATATTCAACAGTGAAACATATCCAACAGTGAACCCTAGCTAGTCTAAAATTAAAATCATAATCCTTACCTGGTGCAGCTAGCCATAAATGGTATACACATTTGTTCAAAAGACAGCAAGCAATGGGCAGCGCTCAACAGGCTGCAAGTGAAGTGAAAGCTCCAGAGATATGCCCAGCCCCTTGGGGCTAAATACATACCTTGAATACAAATCAGATGCAAATTATGTGCTAACACTAATCTAAATTCTAAAATTTGTATGCAGAGCTCGACTAACGGGCAGGTTACACACCTTGCATTCAAAACAGGTACAGCTTCACTTTTTGATATGTTTCACTGCTAGATTAGTGGTTAGTTTCTCTCCTGTTGGGGCACGTCACCGCCGTAGGAGAGTCTATTAGGGATAATTTGTGCACAACTTATGCTGAAGCTAACGCCCCCTTTACTGTACCTGTTTTGAATGCAAGGTGTGTAACCTGCCCGTTAGTCGAGCTCTGCATACTTGTGCAGGTAGTCAATTCAGGTGCAGCGTCTGTTTGGAAGCGCTGCCATTTCCTTCTGCTGTACAAAACTTAAGTATACTTCAGGCTAGCTGCCTCCAGGGGTGTCAGCTTGCATTCAAATTTTAGAATTTAGATTAGTGTCAGCACATAATTTGCATCTGATTTGTAATCAAGGTATGTATTTAGCCCCAAGGGGCTGGGCATATCCCTGGAGCTTTCACTTCACTTGCAGCCTGTTGAGCGCTGCCCATTGCTTGCTGTCTTTTGAACAAATGTGTATACCATTTATGGCTAGCTGCACCAGGTAAGGATTATGATTTTAATTTTAGACTAGCTAGGGTTCACTGTTGGATATGTTTCACTGTTGAATATGCTTCACTGTTACATTAGTTTGAGGTTTTAACCCCTTTTTTCTTTTTTGGACAATTCTCATTGTTTGAACATGCTTCACTTTTTGATATGTTTCACTGCTAGATTAGTGGTTAGTTTCTCTCCTGTTGGGGCACGTCACCGCCGTAGGAGAGTCTATTAGGGATAATTTGTGCACAACTTATGCTGAAGCTAACGCCCCCTTTACTGTACCTGTTTTGAATGCAAGGTGTGTAACCTGCCCGTTAGTCGAGCTCTGCATACTTGTGCAGGTAGTCAATTCAGGTGCAGCGTCTGTTTGGAAGCGCTGCCATTTCCTTCTGTTCTAATATAAATAGCTTTACAGTTATATTTTAATTTCTCAAAAGTCAAAAATTGTGTGTCTAGTTGACGCTCAGGCTATTATGAGTTCCTGTGATTAGGGGGTGCAGAGAGAGAGGAATGACTGACACAGAAGTTAAAAGACCACTATCGCGAAAATCTAAAAACTTAAAATATATGTAAACATATACAGATAAGAAGTGCATTTCTCCCAGAGTAAAATGAGCCATAAATTACTTTTCTCATATCTTGCAGTCACTTACAGTAAGAAGTAGAAATCTGACAGAACTGACAGCTTTTGGACTAGGTCATCTCCTCATGGGGAATTCTTAGGGATTTCTTTATTTTCAAAAAGCACTTGGTGAAAGGCAGTTGCTTCATTCCAACTGCCAAAAAGGTGTACGGTGAGCAAGGAGGCTGGTCAGCATCTCTGTATAAATCTTTTTCAGGGCATGACTTTATAAAGAATAAAGGCCATGCTGAGAATCCCCTATGGAGAGATGGACTAGACCAAAACCTGTCTGTAATGTCAGATTTCTACTACCTACTGTAGTGACAGCAACATAGAGAGACATTACAAGAAAAGTAATTTATGGCTCATTTTACTATGGAAGAAACGTACTTCTTATTTGTATGTGCTTATATATACTTTAACAATTCAGTGGATTATGATGCCACTTGTCTAGCTGATGCGTTCCCCTCTGTCACCTGGCGAGGTGACGGTGCTCAGAATGTGCCACTTACCATAAGTGGCATTGTCTGCTTCATCGGCACCTCAACATGTCACTCAGGGGGCGAGTGTGCTGGACAGAAAGGTAAGTGGCATCGTCTGCTGGGTTGTCACTCCACCAGGTGTCTCACAGGGAAGGAGCATACTGGCCGAACACTGGCAGTGTAAGTCTGTGGCATCATAGTTTGTGCTGCATCATCACCTCACCTGAAGGGGGGCTAAAGAAAGACAGGGTTGCAGTCTGAGTTCAACTCTTTTCAACATACACTATATGCCTCACCAAAACCAGTACTCACCCTACATGACACAAGAGTGAATTTCCTACTGTATGCAGGTGACCTCTTATTGCTATCACCAACAGAGAGGGGTGTACATGAACAAGACAGCCTGGGAATCCTGGAAAAATTCAACACAACATGGGCAGTACCCATTAATTTAAATATAAAAAAACAAACCATGATGTTACAGAGGAAAACACAAGGTGAGCCAAGAGCCCATCTTTTACACTCAATGACTGTGTAATAAGCAGAAGTGACAAATATGCCAACCTTGGTCTGGAAAATAACCAATCTGGAAACCTCAAGTCAGCCATAAAGACCCTAAAAGCCAAAGCATGCGGAACGTTCTATGCTATCAGGAAAGAGCTGTAGCACCTCAAACCAGTGGCAAAGGTCTGGCTGAAAGTCTTTGACAGTGTCATAACCCCAATCCTACTCTACGGAACTCAAGTATGGGGACCCATCACTTACCCAGATTAATCAAAATGGGAATCTACCCCAACAGAAATATTCCACCTGGAATTCTGCAAACTCCTCCATGTCCATCAGAGTACCTCAAACATTGTCTTCCGAGCTGAGCTGGGTAGATTCCAATTACTGCTTGAGATACAGAAGAGAATGCTGTCCTACTGGGCCTACCTACAGAACAGAAGCCCTGAGTCACCCCACTACAAAGTACAAAGTTATGCTGCACAATGATGACCAAGAAATACCATGTGCTCTAAAAGAAGTAGTCAACTCTATGCTGCCTCCAAACCCAGATCCACGGGTCCTAACAAGGGCCCAGATAAAACACACTACAGTCAAGATAAAAGTGTACTACTGTATGTAGATAAATAGAGGAGTGAAATAAAACAGTGATAAAAGCTAAATATATACTAGAGAGAATATAAAATGGCCTCATACCTGGAGAATGTCCAACTCTCAAAGGTGCTCACAACCTTAAAATTGAGTCTGTGAGACAGACAGATGTACAAACCCAGGAGAATAGACTATGTCAACAGTGAGCAGAAGACCCTTGAGGATGAACATCACATCCTCCTGTACTGACCCAAATGTACTGGAACCAGGGAAACCTCCTTTAATTAATTGATGGAACTATTTGCAGACTTTCACACATAAGAGGATAAGAAAAAACACTACATTCTACTGGGAGTAGAGGAATCCATGATGACAATCACTGCACACTATGTCACAGATTGAGAGGAGCATACATGAACTGTAAACTTAAAAATGTCCACGGACTGCATACCCATCCCTTTCCATGTTCCCCATTTCCTCTTGCTTTGGCAATGCCTGCATGAAAATTGGTCATTCCAATAAAGCTATTTTTTGTTTTATTGGAGAAATGTAATGATCTGCTCTGCTGTCTGCACAGGCAGACAGCTTTTTGACCATTTGTTAGGTCTGAGTGCTGCAGATCCCTGGAAAAAGAAACCTGTCTCCACTCTGCAAGCTGCAGAGTTGCTGTTCTGGTGAGGAATTTGCATCCACTTGTCATGCAAATTGCTTAGCTGCTTTCTCTGATGGCTTGCAGTATAAATACCATTTCCCCCCAGAATTCCTTACTGGTCATGATGGTTTGTTCCTGCTAACTTACCTGGAGTCTCAGCCCTTTGCTTGCTGTTTGCTAATATTGCTATCTTAGAGTAGTTCCTTGGGAGTGCCCTAGCATTCCTGTTAGCATAGTCAGGTTGTTTGTTACCTGTATTGCTTTGTACTGTCTATCTGTTGCGATTGTCTTGTCACCAGCGGCGGTCGACAGGAGATCGTTCTGTCTGTTGGGATCGCATTCACCCTAGCGGTAGAGGCGGTGGTTCCTTCTGTATTCTGCCTTAGAAGTGTAGCCAAAGCAGCGGTTGCTACTGGCTGCTCCATCTGTCTGTCTGTCTGGAACGAACGCTTGCTGTCGTCTCTGTGTGGTAACCATTTAGCAAGCGTTCACGTTCTCTTTTGTTTTCGTGCTTCTTTGGTTAGTCAGGGTTGGTACGCTTTGTCGCTATTGCGCTTCTCGTGTGGCGACTGTGCCGCGCACGCGCTTTGTTGCTATTGCACTTAACGTGTGGTGACCGCGTGTAGTTAGTCCCATCTGCTCCTGTGTGTTGGATTACTGTTTGTTATCAGTTCTGTCTTTATCCTGTTCCTTTGCTCTGTATTACTCAGTCTGGTGTCGCTATTAGCAATCGCCATTCGTGCGATTGCGTTCCCACTTGGTTTTCGTCGTTGTGTGTTCATCGTTGCCGGGTGGTGACTAGATTGGTGGACACACATACATTCTGTCTCTGTGCTCTTTCTCTCTCCAAGGGCTATCTTGCCCTATATTGCTTCACCTCGTACAATTCCCACCTGGCATCTGTGGCAGTGCAGAGGGTTTATTCTCTCTGCACTCCACAGCTCCATCTGCCAGTGGGAATTTCCCTTTACAGGTGCATAGCACCATAGCTGGGTTCTGTTGTTTTATACGCTTGTGGAGGATTTCCGCAGTGTCAGCGCACATCTTGTGCGCTGACCACGGAAATAATTCCCCAATCGTTACAAGAAGGTAGAGAGGATAACGAAGGAGCAGCACTCATGGAACTAACAACAATACATTCATTTGTTATTTAGCAATCTGCCATGATGGATCACTAAACAGCATTTAGGGGGAGCTATACTGTACAGATGCTAGATTGGTCAAGAATGATTGTAACATAAGTATTTTGTAACATTTTCCAACTGTCACTAAGTCTAAAGAATAGTATGAACACTATATTCTGTAACTTTATCATTACAAAGACATGCCACCTTATAATGGGCAACAAGGCAGCTAATTTCATAACGCACTTTGGCCCTTGGCCCTAATTCAATTACATTTTCTGCAAGGTTATATTTTCACATCTCATAAATTGCATTTTAAGTCACCAGAAAGCAAAACAAAACAACACAAAAATGATTGGGTGCCTTGATACCTTAAAATGAAAACACAGACAACTGGAGCCCAAACAGTGCAATATGTTATAAAAAGGGGAATAGCGAATTCCCCTTAACCCAAAGGTGGGTTGAATGAGGGGCAATGGACCACTAGAAGAGGTGGAGATGTATAACCTGACTCCACTCTGGGTGTCCAGCCTGGACTGGATGTGGTTGCTCTCTTGGTAAAAAGACAGTGGCCTCCACTATTGTACAAACCAAGTGAGGCCAGATGTACCCCTCCAACCACGGGAGTGGAGGGTATATATATGTGCAAAGGGAGAGGAGGTGCCCAGGAATCAATAAAACTGAGTTGTAACACATAAAAGAAAAAAGGAGGAGGTGGCTTGCCTCAATAACAGTCTAGTAAGTCAATACATTTTATTAGCACAGTTCCCCTCTTAAAGTCAGCCAAAGGTGTCCACCAGTTTAGGTAGTTCCTTCTCCCCACATAGGTAGCCAAAGGTGTACCCCCATAGTTAGCCTTCCCCCCAAATGCATCCTAAGGTGCCCCCCGGTATTGGTAATTCCACCCATCTCCTAGGCAATGAAAGGTGTCTGGTGGTTATTCCTCACCCTCCCTGCAGAGTAGCAGCAGTGGAAATGACAATCAGGCTTACATGATCTAACCATCCCAAGTCTCCCATCCAATCTGCCTTCTATAGCCGCAGCTCATACTCTACTTCCTGCAGGAGAACTAGTAAGTAGATGAGTGGCAGCTGCGGAGGATAGATAGAAAGGAGACCCAGGCTGACTGGATCAAATAAGTATCTTCTCACTTCTGTTGCTGCTACTCTTTGTAGAAAGGGGAAGAGAACATTAAAGAGGGGCCCTAGGAGGGGGAGGAGAGTGTCAGGCTCCCCTCTGGTGAACATCAGAGCAGCACTGGAGAATTCTCTGGCCTTTTGGCGGCCTTGGACTGGAGCCTTAATCACTTCTGCCTGGCTGTCACCTCTGCATATGTTCTACATTCAGCTGAATAAAGATAAAGGAGGAATGAAGATTCAGATCTTTCTAAATGGGGAAGAAATCACACCTAAATGCCAACAATGGCAGGATAACACTTTAAGGCTTCTTGCACACCAAGACGTTGCATTAGGTGGCACGTTAAGGTCGCATAACGTGCACCTAACACAACGTATGGTGCTGCAAGAGCCGACGGTAGAGTGAGCCGCGTTAGGCGGCTCGAGTCCTATAATGTCTCCCAGAGTGGCGCTGATTGGCCAGCGGGACCACGTGATGCGGAGCGAGACACTCCGCATCACGTGGTCCCGCCGGCCAATCAGCGCCCGCCAGTGCAGTGAATATTAAGTAGCCATGTGCGCGGCTACTGTAGCTGGCTCTCCCCGCCTCCTCTCCGCCCCCCACTGCGCATGTGCAAACAGTCTAACGCGGCTATAGCCGCTCCAATGCCGTAGCATGCTGCACTTTGCACAGAACGTGCAGCGTTACATGTAACGCAACGTGGGCTGTGTGAACAGCCCACTTGTGTTACATTGCTGTGCGTTGGGGGAGCGTTACAGGCGCACTAACGTGCGCCTGTAACGTCTTGGTGTGTAAGCAGCCTAAAAGGGTGCATAAAAAAAGGGTGCCAGGAAAAAAGGGCCAGGCTGGATAATGAAATGGCCCCAGGGAATAACGAAATCTCAATAACAATAAACATCGCTAACAAAATTGGTTAATGATAAATACCATTTTAAAACAGATTGGAGATAACGAAAAGATATTAACGTTAAAAATTGTTATGTAATTCAACAATACAGCTTAATCCAACCCTACTCTCACACAGAACCCTCCCCCAGTGGCGCCTAAACGTAACCGCTAACCCTAACTGCCCCATCGGTGGTGACTAACTGCCCCCCCTGGGTGGTGCCTAACCCTAACCCCCCCCCCCCCCCCCCCGTGGTGCATAACCCAAACTACTCCCCCTGCAGGATCACCCTTACATACATATAAATGATAATATCTTTAAAAAAAAAAGTAAAATCTGTACATACAAATGAAATAATATGACAAAAACTGTAATATTGCAAGCTTCTAAAGCAATAACATATTTCAAAAACTTTAATGTTCCAATGTCGTTAACAATAATTATCGGGCACTCTTGTCTGCTTTAGGCACCATATTAATGATAAATGCATTAGAGCACAAGTGTCGACCTCCAGGTCTGGAGGGCTGAGAAAGAGAAAATGTGTTCTACCTGATGGACCACACCTTTCCTGATTCAGACCCATCAATTCATTTGAGCTGTATCAAAAATGTGTGAGGATCTCGGCCCTCGTAGGACCGGTTTGACATACCTGCATTAGAGTCTATGGCGGTGCCCTTTTTTTGTCCAATAGCTGCTGGCGCTTTTTCTTCCTGCTTCCCTTTTAAAGGATTTAAACGTGATCTAATAAAAAAAATGAATTAATGCTATTAAATTCAGTTCAGAGACATATTATGCAAGATTGAAACATTTTTACTTAAAAAGATAGTTTTAAATCACATAGTGTTTTGCCCCAAAGAGAAAAGGAAATGAGAACATCTTTGGAAAACATATAATGAAATATTTGGCGAGGAGAAGTTTGGCCATAGAGGCAAAACCCCCTTATGAAGAATAGGTATAGATAGGGTGAGAGCACCTTTTGAAGGTAAATAATTCAGTTTTTGAAAATTGCAATCATTTATTTTAAGTGACAGGTCCATCCAACTAATTTATTGGTCTATCTCTAAATTATCCCAAAATATCTATTATCTTTCTAACAGTACAGTGGAACAGACTAGATTTCATACTCAAGGTTTGATTTTACAAGTGAATTGTACAATTATTGTATTTTAGTTGTCTGGGTATTTTTCTCCTTATTTATACATCTCAAAATGGTATTTGCCTTTTGATTCTTCCTCTTGACATTGATGCTGTTGCTTAGTTTGTTGTTCGACAGAATTCTCAAGGCCTTTCCAATATTTTATTTGTGCATTGTATCCCAGTAAATGCATAGACTGCAATGCAAGTGCTGACACGGACAAATAACCTTGTATTTATCAATTGCAGTCAGCCATTTTATAGTAAATCTTGCAGATAGTTCATCAATATGTCAGCATCCTGCAAATGTTTATAAATGCTACATAATTTTATTTGAAAACGCCAATGCCGTTTCTATTCAGTTTATTAAAGAGGAACTCCAGTGAAAATAATGTAATAAAAAAGTGCTTCATTTTTACAATAATTATGTATAAATGATTTAGTCAGAGTTTGCCCATTGTAAAATCTTTTAAATCCATGATTTACATTCTGACAATTATTACATGGTGACATTTTGACTGTTGGCAAGTGATGTAGCTGCTGCATGCTTTTTTGGCAGGTGGAAACAGCTGTAAACAGCGATTTCCCACAATGTAGCAAGCAAGGGCGTAGCAATGGGGATAGCAACCATAGCATTGCTAGAGGGGTCGCAGCCTGAGGGGAGAGCTTGGTGGCATGTCGGTGGGGAGAGGGGAAGGGCCCCCCCCCCTCCCTCACCTCGGGCTCTCCCCTCTGTGCTCTCCCCTCCAGCATTAAACAAAGATTGTATGCAGGAGGAGGCAGCGGGCAGCGGCGGCAGATACATACCTTTCGTGCACTCCGGCGTGGATGGTACTCCCTCTAGTGTCTGACGCGACTTCCTGTTTATACCGGAAGTCGCGTCAGAGGCTAGAGAGAGGAGCATCCGTGGGACGCACGGAAGGTATGTATCTGCCGCCGCTGCCCCGCCGCCTCCTCCTGCATACAATCTTTGTTTAATGCTGGAGGGGAGAGTGCAGAGGGGAGAGCCCGAGGTGAGGGAGGGGGGCCCTTCCCCCCTCCCCACCGACGTGCCTCCAAGCTCTCCCCTCAGGCTGCGACCCCTCCAGCCCTCAAAAACAGCCCTGAGCGGGCCCAGGGGGAGGGGGAGGGGCGGCCTAACCTGGGAGTCCCTGTCACTCACTACTTAACTGGGGGGGTGCCTGTCACTCACAATCTAACCTGGGGTGCCCTGTCACTCACAAACTAACCTGGGAGTCCCTGTCACTCGCAACCTAGCCTGGGGGGCACCTGTCACTCACTACTTAACTGGAGGGCGCCTTTCACTCACTACTTAACTGGGGGGCACTTGTCACTCACAACCTAACCTGGGGGTCCCTGTCACTCACAACCTAACCTGGAGGCCCCTGTCAGTCACTTCCTAACTGGGGGTCACCTGTCACTACTTACACTGGGGGTCACCTGTCACTACTTACACTGGGGGGTTCCTGTCACTGCCTGAACTGGGGAGGCTCCTGTCACTACCTAAACTTGGGGACTCCTGGCGCTACCTTAACTAGGGGGCACCTGTCACTACCTAAACTATCCAGGCTAACCAGCCTAGCATCACCACCAGCCAACCAGCCCAGAATCACTGTCAACAAGGCCACAGCATCACCACCAGTCAGGCCAGCATTTACTTCAACCAGCTAAGCACAGCCCAGCATCACCGCCAGCCAACCCAGCCACAGCATCACCACCAACCCAGCCACAGCATCGGCCACAGCATCACCGCCAGCCAACCCGGCCACAGCATCACCGCCAGCCAGGCCACAGCATCACTGTCAGGCCTTTCAGCCCACACATCATCCCCAATCCAGCCAAAAACAGTATTGCCAGGCACAGCAGCCAGTACAGGAGAATTCAGAAGCCAGGTGAGAGGTGTCTACCATATTAAGGGGGCATTCTGCCTATTTATGTGAAATGCTGTCTATTTATGTGCCTCATGACTGCTGAATTTGTCTTGTTGGGGGCCTCATGATTGCTGAATTTGTCTTGTTGGGGGTCACATGATTGCTGAATTTGTCTTGTTGGGGGCCTCATGATTTGTTGGGAGCCTCATGATTGCTGAATTTGTCTTGATAGGGGCCTCATGATTGCTGAATTTGTCTTGTTGGGGGTCACATGATTGCTAACTGCGAGACTATGGGAAAAGCTGAATCATCATCATATGAGACAATAGCATTAAACCTACTTTTTTTACTTTTTAAAATAGAGAATAAAACTGGGAGGTTGTACAAAATGAATTTATTTTTCAGGAGTAGGATGGATGAAATCGTTTATCTTCACAGTTTATTTTCAACTTGGATTTTCCATAATGTTCATGTATGAGTTAAAACGTTTGTACAGTATTTAGGTTAAATTGCTGTTGCCACAAGGGGGCCCAGTGATTTCTTGTTACGCCCCTGACTACTACCTAAACTGGGGACACCTATAGACCTAGCTACTTATACTGTACTTAGAGGGGTGTGAGAATGTTGGAGTGGAGGGTCCTGGAGGAATGTTTGGGTGGGAGGTCCAAGGTCCGTGGGGTTGGAAGGTCGTGGGGGGGGGGCATAACATTTTTTTGCTCTGGAGCCCAGTCATTTCTAGCTACGCCCCTGGTAGCAAGGTTCACAGACAGGAAACTGCCAAGAGTACGTACTCAGAATTTCTTTGTGAGAGGGATTTCACCACAATATCAGTCATACAGCGCCCCCTGATGGTCTGTTTGTGAAAAGGAATAGATTTCTCATGTAAAAGGGGCTATCAGCTACTGATTGGGATAAAGTTCAATTCTTGGTCGGAGTTTCTCTTTAAATCATTAAAAAGATAGAAAATGACTGTCCAAAACTAGTCTGTGTAGTTATTGCCAACTCTACCCTCTTCTGAACATGTTCCTTTTACAACTAATATTTTACTTTAACCTGTTAACTCATGTACATACTTCCTCCTCAAGTCCTTGCAAACTTCTGTACCTGGATCTATGTGATATTTTTGGATTTTTTTTTTAATAAAATTCACCCTCAGTATTCCCAATATTCAGATGTGAACACGCTTTTTTCATAAAAGCTGATCACATTGGTCAAACAAAACATATTTTATAAATGAATGCTGGTTATGTATTATGTTAAAATATTTTTATGCTAACATATTTTCATATATCCCCCCATGATATGCCTTCAAAAAAAGAAAAATCTAATATATGACAGAAATGTGTAAAATATTCCTTTTTTATTCCTTCCTTATTAGCACAACCATTAGCAATGTGCCTCTAGTCTTGTGGTACTGTGCCAGATATAAGCCTGTTTAATTACTTAAGCAAACTAGGTTGGATGCCATCTGGATCAAGTGCCTTTATCATTTTTCTATTTTTGTTTACATGGGATTTAATTTCCTCTTGTGTTAGATGAGTATTAAGTATGGGGTATTGACTGCAGCTGTTAACCATATTGTCTGGCTATACCCTCCTCTGCTAGAAAACTGGTAAAAACAAATGTTGAACGCAGATTAAACAGCCTAGGTGAAATACTTTTGGAATAGGAAAGCTGCATCTGAGAAGCCTTACATGCCATGCATGTTGACTCAGCTTTGACATCTCCAACTGTTCATACTCCATGTCAAAGAAATGTCCAATAACCCCTCAATATCATTACAAATCTCCCTCTCACATGCACCTCCTGACCATGCACACAAGATAAAATATAAAATAATTAAACTTATGTGCTCCCCCTTCTGCATGTATGAACCCTTGTTCAGTTCCCTTAATTCCCAAATGTAACAAATACAAAAAAAATCAAGATCTATTGAAGACGTATAGTGCCAAAGAGCCTGATGAACAAACTGCCAGTAATATTGCAGTGCCCAGAAAGTGCATGGCAATATTACGAGGAAGCAGGAAATATGGGCGCATGCGGCAAGTGGACAAAAAGGGTGCCGCCCATTCACTCCCATAATGAATATCGTTTGATGGGCGCTGAACAGGAAAAAAGGGCGCCCAGAGAACATTAACATTTTCAAACGCCGCCCAAAGATTATTAACGTTTTCAAACTGCGCTTGTGATGTTTAAGTTTACAAAATGTGCCCGACTGCCCGTGAGGAATAACGTTTACAAATATATATTAAACATATGTATCATTTTTAACTAAATCGTTATTTAAAATGTTATCACTTACTGTTTGTAAAACATTATTATCCACACAATAAAGCGATCACTAAGGGGGTCTTAGGGTTAGGCACCACCAGGGGGGATTTAGGGTTAGGCACCACCAGGGGAGATTTAGAGTTAGGCACCACTCTAATTTAGAGTTAGGGTTATGCACCACCAGGGGGGTCCTAAGGTTAGGCACCACCAGGGGAGATGTAGGGTTAGGCACTACCAGGGGGGTCTTCGGGTTAGGCACCACTCAGGGGAGATTTAGGGTTAGGCACCACCAGGGGGTTCTTAGGGTTAGGCACCACCAGGGGGTTCTTAGGGTTAGGCACCACCAGTGGGTTCTTAGGATTAGGCACCACCAGGGGGTTCTTAGGGTTAGGCATCACCAGGGGGGTCTTAGGGTTAGGCACCACCAGGGGGGTCTTAGGGTTAGGCACCACCAGGGGGGTCTTAGGGTTAGGCACCACTAGGGAGATTTAGGGTTAGGCACCACCAGGGGGGGTCTAAGGGTTAGGCACCACCAAGGGGGGTCTAAGAGTTAGGCACCACCAGGGGGGGTCTTAGGCTTAGTCACTATCAGGGTTAGGGATAGGTAGAAGGAGGGTTCTGTGTGAGAGTAGGGTTAGATTTAGTTATAGCAAAATGTTAGTAATATTTAATAATGTTTTACTACAGTTATTACAAACGTATTTATATTTTTTATTCATTATAAACAATATTTTCAGATTTTATTACATGAGGAAACGATAAATGAAGGTTATACACATTATTATACAATAATGTTTATACATATATTGTCGTATTTTAACAAACATAATTATAAGTTTCACTTTCAAAACAGGGAAGATTATCGTTTTCACAATCTGTGATTTCATAGATATTATTAAAGGTTTACAATTTGTAAAACATTATTGTAAATGAAATACAACACAATATTTTTTATAAACGCTATTAACGCTTATCGTATACACCATGCGCCCTTTTTCCCCCGACGCCCTTGGACGCATATTACGCGTACTGACACCTGAGTACCGCAATTAGTGTAACCTGCAGTACATGGGTAATGCAAGTGTTATCGTAATGTGTGTTACATTGCTTGATCAATGCACGTTATCTTAACAACGCTAGCCCTACCCATGTACCGCAGGTCACGGTAATTGCATAACACCTCGGTAACATTGCCATGCGTTGCTTGCGCACAGTGATATTACCCGTGATTTGTGCATCAGGCCCAAACTTCCCAATGGCAAGAGCCCTCAAAGTCTGCAGGGAAACCACACACCATAATGAGCAAGGCCAAGGTTACTGTGGTTTTGATGCCTGCTTGTTCGGCAAGGAGGGACTGTCAGTGTGTGTGTCTTTGACAGGATTATATCCAATGCCACGATGCCTCAGCACCATATCTCACTATTTTATTACGGTCATGCGTAAGGTGCTATTGACAGTTTACCTGCCCCAGTAATCATTCATTCCTAGAGCCCTATCTGTTTTCATCACGTATATTGTTTGATGATACACACATAGGTGAAGTGGCCAGCCCAGGACTGCAAGTTTCTCAGCATAGCAAATTAGTATGCATTTTCTATGTAAACATTAGAACCCCCAGTGTCAGTAGACCGATATGCACATTTTAAACAATACATGTATAGTTGTTTTTCTATTCAGCTTTTAACAACCATATCCCTTTTTTGTACAGGTTACAAAACCTTATAATGGATGTTCTTACTACACACTGCAATGCTTGCAATTTACCTGAAGAAGTGTTGATCCCAAAAGTAATGGACACTGGTTGGTGTCTTTTTTGTTCATTTCTATGTAATAAAAATGCACACACAGTTCCCTTTTTTTGCAGTTGTTAAATTGAATAACTGACCATGTAACATCCAAATAAAAAGGGTTTTATTAAGCAATTCCAGTGAAAAACATTAGATGCACTTTAAGGCAGATATCACCAACGTCCAAATATGCTCTAATTGCAGCCAGGGAGTGTTATAACTTTAATAGCATTAGTATCTCATAGGATACCCCAATAACTTCAGTTTGTCAAGCACACCACTTAGGAAAAATTGACTCTGCTCTCTCATTTATTGCACACATTAATTCTCTAGCCATCTTGTCATGTCCATCTTCAAAACATATCTCATGCTTTGCCTTACTCAGTATACTACAAAATTTCTACTAAATGCCCTAATTGTCTCCTGTTTTACTTACTGTTACACCTTCCTCTGTGGGCTACCAAATAATAGACTAGCATTGCTGCGATAAATTTTGACCTCAGATAAATGGGCACTACTGCAAAATAGTTAAAATTCAAATATTACATTAAGTTACTGGCATTAAAAAGTTGAACATGCAAAAAGGGCGCTTGGAAACTTGGGAGCACACACAAAGTCTGCCATACAAAATGAAAAATGTTGGGCACTGCTATAGGTGCCCATTGTAATTTTGGTTACAGATAGTGATTTGAGCACCTGAGGTGCCCGATAAAAAATTGGGTGCTCGGGCCACCTGCTATGCAATCTGCGGCTACACATAGCAGGTGCAAATGGAAGGTTTGAACAATTGCATCCAAATATCTACCTCAAGCTGAAATTACTATGGTAGTAGCACTACCATAGTAATTTCAGCTTGAGGTAGATATTTGGATGCTGGAAGTGCATGATAAAATACTGTATACATCTATCCTCCCCTGTAATCACCCGTCAATCACCCATCAATCACCCCCTGTCACTAACACTGCCCCTGGGGGCTCCTGATCACCCCCCCCACACCCTCAGATCCTCCCCAAACCCTCCTGTGTACTGTTTACATCTATTATTCCCACTAATCACCTGTCAATCACCCGTCAATCACCCCCTGTCACTAACACTGCCCCCCCCACACCCTCAGATACTCCCCAGACCCCCCCCCCCGTGTACTGTATACATCTATCCTCCCGTAATCACCCGTCAATCACCCCCTGTCACAAACACTGCCCCCTGGGGGCTCCTGATCACCCCCCCCCCACACCCTCATATCCTCCCCAGACCCCCCGTGTACTGTTTACATCTATTCTCCCCACTAATCACCTGTCTATCACCCGTCAATCACCCCCTGTCACTAACACTGCCCCCTGGGGGCTACTGATCACCCCCCACACCCTCAGAACCTCCCCAGACTCCCCCCCCCCATGTACTGTATACATCTATCCTCCCCTGTAATCACCAGTCAATCACCCCCTGTTACTGCCACCCATCAGATCAGTTCAGGCCCTAACCTGCCTCTTATGGGCATCTGACCACCCGCCCACACCATCAGATCGCCCGCAGACCCACCCTCAGATCACCTGCAAAGTACATTGTTTACATCTGTTCTGCCATCTAATCACCCACATATCACCCATCAATCACCCATCAATTACCCCCTGTCACTGCTACCAATCAGATCAGACCCCTATCTGCCCCTAGGGCACCCAATCACCAAGCCACACCCTCAGAACGCCCTCAGACTCCAGCCCTGATCACCTCGCCAGTGCATTGCTTGCATCTATTCCCCTCTCTAATCACACCTTGAGACACCCATCAATCACCTCCTGTCACCACCTGTCACCCCCTAGCACACCTACCCTTCAAATCAGGCCCTAATTTGCCCCGTGTGGGCTCCTGATCACTCGGCCAAACCCTCAGATCCCCTTCCGATCACCTCCCCAGTGCATTGATTGCATCTATTTTCCCCTCTAATCACACCTTGAGACACCCATCAATCACCTCCTGTCACCCCCCTAGCACTCCTATCCATCAGATCAGGCTCAATACAACCTGTCATCTAAGAGGCCACCCTGCTTATGACTGGTTCCACAAAATTCGCCCCCTCATAGACCACCTGTTATCAAAATGTGCAGATGCTTATACCCCTGAATAGTCATTTTGAGGCATTTGGTTTCCAGACTACTCTTCGCGGTTTTGGGCCCCTAAAATGCCATGGCAGTATAGGAACCCCACAAGTGACCCCATTTTAGAAAGAAGACACCCCAAGGTATTCCGTTAGTAGTATGGTGAGTTCATAGAAGATTTTATTTTTTGTTACAAGTTAGCGGAAATTGATTTTTTTTTCCACAAAGTGTCATTTTCCACTAACTTGTAACAAAAAAATAAAAACTTCTATGAACTCACCATACTACTAACGGAATACCTTGAGGTGTCTTCTTTCTAAAATGGGGTCACTTGTGGGGTTCCTATACTGCCCTGGAATTTAAGGGGCCCTTAACTGTGAGTAGTCTAGAAACCAAATGCCTCAAAATGACCTGTGAATAGGACGTTGGGCCCCTTAGCGCACCTAGGCTGCAAAAAAGTGTCACACATGTGGTATCGCCGTACTCAGGAGAAGTAGTATAATGTGTTTTGGGGTGTATTTTTACACATACCCATGCTGGGTGGGAGAAATATCTCTGTAAATGACAATTTTTAGATTTTTTTACACACAATTGTGCATTTACAGAGATATTTCTCCCACCTAGCATGGGTATGTGTAAAAATACACCCCAAAAAAAATTATACTACTTCTCCTGAGTACGGTGATACCACGTGTGACACTTTTTTTGCAGCCTAGGTGCGCTAAGGGGCCCAACGTCCTATTCACAGGTCATTTTGAGGCATTTGGTTTCTAGACTACTCCTCACGGTTTAGGGCCCCTAAAATGCCAGGGCAGTGTAGGAACCCCACAAGTGACCCCATTTTAGAAAGAAGATACCCCAAGGTATTCCGTTAGTAGTATGGTGAGTTCATAGAAGTTTTTTTTTGTCACAAGTTAGTGGAAAATGACACTTTGTGGAAAAAAAAAATCAATTTCCTCTAACTTGTGACAAAAAATAAAATCTTCTATGAACTCACCATACTACTAACGGAATACCTTGGGGCGTCTTCTTTCTAAAATGGGGTCACTTTTGGGGTTCCTATACTGTCCTGGCATTTTAGGGTCCCTAAACCGTGAGGAGTAGTCTAGAAACCAAATGCCTCAAAATGACCTGTGAAATCCTAAAGGTACTCATAGGACGTTGGGCCCCTTAGCGCAGTTAGGGTGCAAAAAAGTGCCACATATGTGGTATCGCCATACTCAGGAGAAGTAGTGTAATGTGTTTTTTGGTGTATTTTCACACATACCCATGCTGGGTGGGAGAAGTATCTCTGTAAATAGACAATTGTGTGTAAAAAAATCAAAAAATTGTCATTTACAGAGAGATTTCTCCCACCCAGCATGGGTATATGTAAAAATACACCACAAATCACATTATACTACTTCTTCTGAGTACGGTGGTACCACATGTGTGGCACTTTTTTGCACCCTAACTGCGCTAAGGAGCCCAAAGTCCAATGAGTACCTTTAGGATTTCACAGGTCATTTTGAGAAATTTGGTTTCAAGACTACTCCTCACGGTTTAGGGCCTCTAAAATGCCAGGGCAGTATAGGAACCCCAAAAGTGACCCCATTTTAGAAAATAGACACCCCAAGGTATTCCGTTAGGGGTATGGTGAGTTCATTGGACGTTGGGCCCCTTAGCGCAGTTAGGGTGCAAAAAAGTGCCACACGTGGTATCGCTGTACTCAGGAGAAGTAGTATAATGTGTTTTGGGGTGTATTTTTACACATACCCATGCTGGGTGGGAGAAATCTCTCTGTAAATGAACAATTGTGTGTAAAAAAAACCATTGTCATTTACAGAGATATTTTTCCCACCCAGCATGGGTATGTGTAAAAATACCCCCCAAAACACATTATACTACTTCTCCTGAGTATGGAAATACCACATGTGTGGCACTTTGTTGCAGCCTAACTGCGCTAAGGGGCCCAAAGTCCAATGAGCACCTTTAGGCTTTACAGGGGTGCTTACAATTTAGCACCCCCCAAAATGCCAGGACAGTAAACACACCCCACAAATGACCCAATTTTGGAAAGTAGACACTTTAAGGTATTCAGAGAGGGGCATGGTGAGTCTGTGGCAGATTTCATTTTTTTGTCACAAGTTAGCAGAAATGGAAACTTTTTTTTTTGTCTCAAAGTGTCATTTTTCGCTAACTTGTGACAAAAAATAAAATCGTCTATGAACTCACCATGCCTCTCAGTGAATACTTTTGGATGTCTTCTTTCCAAAATGGAGTCATTTGGGGGCTATTTATACTATCCTGGAATCTTAGCACCTCATGAAACATGACAGGTGCTCAGAAAAGTCGGAGATGCTTCAAAATGAGAAAATTCACTTTTTGCACCAGTTTGTAAACGCTATAACTTTTACCTAAACCAATAAATATACACTGAATGTTTTTTTTTTATATCAAACACATGTCGCACAATAAATTTGGACAAAAATGTATACAGAAATTTTACTTTATTTGACAAATTTTATCACAGAAAGTTAAAAAAATCATTTTTTTTTACAAAATTCATGTCTTTTTTGATGAATATAATAAAAACTAAAAATCGCAGCAGCAATCAAATAGCACCAAAAGAAAGCTGTATTAGTGAAAAGAAAAGGAGGTAAAATTAATTTAGATAGTAGGTTGTATGACCGAGCAATGAACCGTTAAATCTGCAGTGGTCTGAATGGAAAAAAAAGGCTCTGGTCCTTAAAGGGACACTTAAGTCAAACAAAAAAAAAAATGAGTTTTACTCACCTATGGCTTCCAATAACAATAACCACACATTATTCTGGTAATATTGTGAATTTATGACATATATAGTTCATTCACTATGAGATAAATAGTTTAATGAATTAAAACAAATCTTATTTTAATATTTTGTACGCGAATAAAAAAGCGAGAGATTGAGGGCCTGTATTCCACTAGTGCGGAAATCAAACCAAATCTGCAGAGTTTCCCCGCAGGCAAATCGCGCAGGGAAACTCTGACATAGGGGACTTCCCACCTCCCTCAATAGGGTTTCCACCTCCTTCAACATCTCCAAGAAGGTCATCAAAACACACATTTTCACTCTGGCCTGCCCCTCCCACTGGTGCTCTAAACATGTAGCTGAACCCTGGTCCCCTACCTTTTATGTCCCTAAATCCCCCTCTAGATTTTAAGCCTTTCAGGCAGGGTCCTCCTCCTTATATCTCCTACCTGTTCATGCACCTCCACTACTGTACACCCATCCTATGGATCTGAGTGAACTCTTGAGTGAACTCGACTTACCTAATCTCCATGCTCCCATCCATTGCCTGACTAAGCATTACCGTGTACTCATACTGTGCTGCGTGATCTGGTTTGCATGTATTCCTGTATTGTCTTATTGCTGTATGTCACATCTAAATATTGTCTGGAACCTTAACTAATGTCCAGCGCTGCATAATATGTTGCCGCTTTGTAAATACAATAAATAAATAAATAAAATAAATAGGAGATAATGCCAGAGATGTCCGAATCACTTGCCATAGCAATTCGGACGACATTGCAGCAAGTTTTCGCACAAGTGGCAGCGATTCCCATAGCCATGCATGTCACAGCTTCCGGGATTCAGCTGCGTACTCCCAGAACAGGAAGTGCTGCCATGCATTGTGGAGATATATTGAGGTGCTGATGATATTAGGGAGTACAGAAACCTATTCTATCATTTTTATGTCTGCTGTATATCTTTCAGAGGTGGAGGTCAGCCAGTATGGCCTGAAGATGTTGGCAGCTAGCTTCATGGACTATTAATGTGATTGTGTGTGGTGTCAATAGACAGACAAAAGGGAACCTCATTACCTGTTTCTGGCTGTCCAGAGGAACTGTACGCTGTGATCTTTTGTATTAATGTAGACAGCTGCCATTGTCTTCAGTGAATGGACCAGTCCCCTTCAATAGGCAAGAAAGCTTTTTGATGTCTGGTAGGATACAATCTCACCTATTGAATTCTGCAAACTTCAAGAAGCTAAAACAGGAACCCCTTTGAAGTTTGCATATCACAAGAAAGATTATGACAAGCGTTCGGTGATGTCACAAACGGGGAAACTGCATTAGTTCCTGGGGGCTGGACATTAAATGCCCCAGGGGACACTTCAGAGTATAAAAAGCAGAGACAGATACCTAGTGATCATCTGCTCTTGGAGTTAGCGCATAGCTAGAGTTGATCTCGACTTCTGGTCGAACAAGCGGCATGCTCCTGCCGACAACGTTGAGACCTTCAAGTTGGTAACGTTTTTTTAATCCCCATTTTTATTTTACGCAAATATCCGTGTGTGTTATCTTTGTAACTTTTATCTTGTAACTATTTTTACTTTGTTTTTTGTAATCTTTTGTATATATTAAGTTCTGCACTGTTCTATGTTTTTCTGGAATATTAAATTATTATTTAATAAGCTTGACTTCTGCCGTACTAAACTAACACTCATAGCCTAAAGGAGACTGCAGTGTAGCTGTGTATAAGTCCGTGCCTAGTTGTATGTTTGAGCAACACTACCATATGAAATTGTAATTGCATTGTGTGTGTGGGGGCGTTTGTCATACGTTGGCCTAAAGCGCGCAGCTGACCCAACGTACGAAACGCCAGTGCGAGTAGCTAACAGTATCGTTCGGAACGACTGTTAGTGGTTTTGCTGCACGGCAGTGTAACTTGCATTACAAGTCAGTGTCTGATTGTGCTGTGTTACTGTACAACTGTACTGTGTGTGTGGGTGCGTGGCGTTCTCGTATTCGGCCTAAGCGCAAAGCTGACCCAAATACGAAAACGTGGAGTGCGCGCTGAGGACTCCACAGCAGAGTGGAAGTGTCTAGCGAACCGCTAGTGGTGGCAGTGAGAGGTGTTCTGAGGGGTCCCAGCCTTGTTTTAGCTTGACTAAGGCTGCTTCCCCTCTCAGTCTGGTCAAACCCGCAGTCGGGAACCGTATACGCAGGCGTGCCGCGGGCCGGTTCCTGACATAATTGGTGGCAGCGGTGGGATCGTTTAGTACATTAGTACGCAGTTTAGCTCGCTATTCTGAGTACTAAAGGCTGGAAGCTTGCTAGAAGCAACTAGCCTACAGAAGTCTACTCAGTGCAGAATCTATATACTTTTTTTTGTTCAAAGATACACATGTGGTATTTTGCTTTCCCTTCCCCCCTTTTTTCTTTT
This sequence comes from Hyperolius riggenbachi, assembly GCF_040937935.1. Lineage (NCBI taxonomy): Eukaryota > Metazoa > Chordata > Amphibia > Anura > Hyperoliidae > Hyperolius > Hyperolius riggenbachi. The sequence goes on from NC_090655.1 coordinate 153,277,807, forward strand.
TATTTTTTGCAACACGATGGCTCAGAAAGCATCTAGCTATGCAAGGCAAAACAAAGAGATGCTACTCAACCTGTGTGAGCACAGAGGCATCGAGACGGTGAGCGGCCAGACGAAGGAGCAGTTGGTTCATGCCCTCGAGGAGTATGAGGCAGAGCAAGCCCGTGCTTCAACGTCAGCGGATGCAGCTCACGACACGCCAGAGGAGGAATCGCTCCCGCCACAGAATGCGAGTGGAGACGATGTCCTGGATGATCCACCGAACACGGAGATGACATCTCTGGAAGCTGATCTACAGCTAATGAACTCGGCTGATCCTGAACTGCGCCTAAAGCTGATCCTCCTGCACCGACAGGCAGAGAAGGAACAAGCGGCACAGCGACTACGGGCAGAGGAGGGAAGAGCTGAACGGCAACACCAGGCCGAGAGGGAAGGTGCTGGATGGCAACACCAGCTGGAGCTGGCTAAACTTCAGCAGCAGAACCGGTCTGCTGGACCCGCAGTACGCGAAGGTGAGTGAATCCACAGAATCCCCCTGGATAAGTTCCCCGCTATGGACAAGGACTCTGACATAGACACTTTCCTACAGGGGTTTGAAAGGACTTGTCGGCAGTATGGGGTGCCCCGTGAGCAGTGGGCAAGATACCTCACACCAGGGCTGAGAGGCAAGGCCCTGGAGGCGTTTGTGAGTCTCCCCCAGGAGGAAGAAACAGACCTTGAGGCAATTAAGAAAGCCATCATTGCGCGATACCACCTCACGCCAGAGGTGTATCGCAAACGTTTCAGGACAGTGCAGCGAGGTCCTAATGACAGCTACCTGGATCATGCTTGCAACCTGCGCACTGCCTTCCAGCAGTGGGTAAAAGTACTGGCGGTTGAGACCTTTGATGCCCTGCAGGAACTGATAATAAAAGACCAGTTCCTCCACACTTGTCCTGTTGAGGTCCGGCAGTTTGTACGGGACCGAGAGCCGAAGACCGTGGATGAGGCCGCGAAAGTCGCTGATGCCTACACGTCCAATCGAGCATCTGATTTTCGGAGGACTATGGCACCCAGCTGGAAGGGAGAAAAGACTGCGAGACCTTCTCCTCTGAGCACCCAGCGAAGCCAAGTCCCGCAGCCGCCTGGAGGTAGAACAGCCACCGTTGACACTCGGAGATGTTTTGCCTGTAACAAACCGGGTCACATCAGTGCTACGTGCCCAGAAAAGAAGAAGGAAGCCCCAAACTCTGGCGGGGCCCGAAATGCGTTGTGTGCCACCAGGAATGCAGGTAGCTATGCAGAGAATCTGCAACCTGTCACGGTTGGGGATACGGTTACCACCGGTCTAAGAGACACTGCAGCAGAGGTGACTCTAGTGCACCCCCAGCTTGTGAACCCTGAGGAGTACATTCCTGGCAAGACTATGGCTGTCAAAGGAGTTGGGGGTGTCACCCCCGCCATACCCACCGCCTTAGTCCACCTGGATTGGGGGGGCGGCAGCGGAATGAAAGAAGTGGGGGTAACGGATGCCATCCCCACGAACGTTTTGTTGGGTACTGACCTGGGACGGTTAGTGGCCCGGTATGAGCCTACTCCACACCCCATGGAGCCTGCATCCCCCGCAGAAGTTCAGGACTCTTGCAAGGTACTGTGTGATAATGCTGTGCAAGCGGGGAGTGCTGGTGAGGCCCCAGGGGCTACGGACTGTGTACTAGGAGCCAGCCCTAGTGAGTCTCCAGTGCCCAGGCCTGGAGGAGGACACGTTGTTACCATGAATGCAGATAATTTTGATATAATATGTGATGTGTTGCATAATGACATGTGTACACTGAACGCTCCGTCAGCTGCAGTGGTGACCCGAAGTGCTCACCGGGCTGCAGCAGACGAATTGTCCACTAAAGGGGCTGATGTCACTGGGTCGGGCTCTTCCACTTCAGAGCCTGGCTCTGAGGACCCAGAGGCCTCTCAGTTTGCCACCTCCCTGATGCCTGTGGCCGACAGCGCTGAGTTCTCCGAGGCTGTGCGACTTGATAGCAGCCTGGAAGAGCTCAGGGGTCTGGCGGACAGGGCACTGGTGGAGGGCGACAAAGTGAGGGTGTACTGGGAGCACGGCAGACTGTACAGGGAGGTTACTCCCTCTGAGCTGTCTGAAGTGGAGGAGGCAGACAGGCAGTTGATTGTGCCCCACAGGTAATGGGAGCAGCTATTAAGAATAGCACACGAGGTGCCCCTGGCTGGTCACTTGGGGATCCGCAAGACCAAATCCCGGCTTGCACACAATTTTTATTGGCTCCACATGTGGACGGATATTGCCGATTTTTGCCGGTCTTGTGCCGCATGTCAGCGGGTCGGCAAAGCAGGTGACACAGACAAAGCCCCACTGAGGCCCTTGCCCATCATAGAGGAGCCCTTCCAAAGGGTTGCTGTGGACATAATTGGGCCTATAGCAATACCCAGCAGCACAGGGAAATGTTTCATTCTTACGGTGGTCGATTATGCCACTCGCTACCCTGAAGCTGTAGCCCTGAGCTCCATACGGGCAGACAAGGTTGCGGACGCATTGGTGCGCATTTTCTCACGGGTCGGTTTTCCCCGTGAAATGCTCACTGATCACGGCCCGCAATTCATGTCGCGCCTAATGGAATGCCTTTGTAAACAAATGCAGGTAGAACACATCATGGCCAGCCCTTACCACCCCCAGACAAATGGGTTATGTGAGCGGTTCAATGGTACTCTGAAACAGATGCTAAGGGTGTTTGTTGAATCGCAAGAGAGAGACTGGGAGCGATACCTGCCCCACTTACTGTTTGCTTATCATGAGGTGCCCCAGGCATCCACTGGGTTCTCACCCTTTGAGCTCTTATATGGGAGGAGGGTACGCGGACCCCTCGATCTCATTCGGGAGGTCTGGGAGGGGCAGGATATGGGTCCCGGGGTCTCCATAGTGGAATACGTTCTAAAGTTCCGGGAAAAGATGGACACCCTGGTGGGGTTAGTGCGAGAGAATCTGACTCAAGCCCAGGCCACCCAAAAGCAGTGGTATGACCACGGGGCTAGGGAGAGAGTTTATGAGGTAGGTCACAAGGTATGGGTCCTAAACCCGATGCGACAGAATAAGCTGCAGGCCGCTTGGGATGGGCCCTATACCATACATAGGAAGATTAGTGATGTGACATATGTGGTCGCGCTGGATGACCGAGGTAAGCAGCTGAAAACGTACCATGTCAATATGTTAAAGGAACATCATGATAGAACCGCTTGCGCTCTCCCTGTCTGCAGTTTGCTACCGGACGGTGAAGCAGAGGCCCTGGTTGACATCCTGGCCTCCACCCAGGAAACCGACTCTGTTACCGAGGTGCAGATCAATCCGGAGTTGACAGCAGAGCAGCAGGCTGGACTATCTGATGTGCTGACCCTTTACCGTGGTACCTTTACAGCCCGCCCTGGTCTGACCAGCCTGGCTGTACACTATGTTGACACCGGAAATAACAAGCCGGTTAGACAGTCAGCCTATAGAGTCTCCCCTGAGGTTCAGGACCACATCAGCAAGGAGATTGAGGAAATGCTGTCACTAGGGGTGATCCAACGGTCGCACAGCGCATGGGCATCACCTGTAGTGCTAGTACCCAAACGGGACCAGACCACTCGGTTCTGTGTAGATTATCGAAAACTAAATTTGATAACTGCGTCAGATGCTTACCCAATGCAAGGGTCGACGAATTGTTAGATAAGCTAGCTGGCGCGCAATATCTAACAATCGTGGATTTGAGTCGGGGATACTGGCAGGTCCCTCTAACAGCTGAGGCACGGGAGAGGTCTGCCTTTATCATCCCCTCAGGTCTGTTTGAATTTAATGTAATGCCTTTTGGAATGAAAAACGCCCCGGCCACCTTCCAACGGGTTGTAAATGGTCTCCTGGAAGGTTTAGAACCCTGCGCTGTCGCCTACCTGGATGACATCGCCGTGTTTAGCGCCAACTGGAACGACCACTTAGCGCAGCTGTCACAGGTTTTGGGGCGCATCACTGCAGCAGGACTAACAGTCAAGCCTAGCAAGTGTCAGATCGGCATGAAACAGGTACAGTACCTGGGACATGTGGTGGGGGGGGGGGAGAGCTTCGTCCAGATACTGGGAAGGTAGATGCCATTGTGTCCTGGCCCACCCCCCAAATGAAGAAACAGATTCAGTCCTTCTTAGGAACGGCTGGGTACTATAGAAAGTTTGTCCCCAACTACAGTGCCCTCGCCAAGCCATTGACAGATCTCACCAAAAAGAAGCTGCCCAAGCAGATTCTCTGGACGCCAGAATGTGAACAGTCATTCACAGCTCTGAAGAGGGCCCTAGCCAGCCCTCCCGTGTTGCAAGCGCCAGACTTCAGCCGACGGTTTGTGGTCCAGACCGGACGTCTCAGCCTTTGGCCTAGGTGCTGTGTTAAGCCAGGTAAACCAGACTGGGGAAGAACATCCGATTCTGTATTTAAGTTGGAAGCTGCTACCCTGGGAGGTAGCCTACGCCATCATAGAGAAAGAGTGCTTGCCAATTGTATGGGCCCTACAAAAGCTGCAGCACTACCTCTATGGTCGCGTATTCACGATCGTCACCGACCACAACCCTCTTAGTTGGTTACATCGGGTTTCTGGTGACAATGGAAAATTGCTGAGATGGAGCTTGGTTCTCCAACAATATAGCTTCACTATTCAACATAGGAAGGGGAGCAATCATGGGAATGCGGATGGGCTGTCCCGTCAAGCAGAGCCAACAGTGTAGGTGCTGGCAGGATGATCTGGGAAGATCGTCTGCCTTGCACCAAGTTAACGGCGGAGGTGTGGAGATATATTGAGGTGCTAATGATATTAGGGAGTACAGAAACCTATTCTATCATTTTTATGTCTGCTGTATATCTTTCAGAGGTGGAGGTCAGCCAGTATGGCCTGAAGATATTGGCAGCTAGCTTCATGGACTATTAATGTGATTGTGTGTGGTGTCAATAGACAGACAAAAGGGAACCTCATTACCTGTTTCTGGCTGTCCAGAGGAACTGTACGCTGTGATCTTTTGTATTAATGTAGACAGCTGCCATTGTCTTCAGTGAATGGACCAGTCCCCTTCAATAGGCAAGGAAGCTTTTTGATGTCTGGTAGGATACAATCTCACCTATTGAATTCTGCAAACTTCAAGAAGCTAAAACAGGAACCCCTTTGAAGTTTGCATATCACAAGAAAGATTATGACAAGCGTTCAGTGATGTCACAAACGGGGAAACTGCATTAGTTCCTGGGGGCTGGACATTAAATGCCCCAGGGGACACTTCAGAGTATAAAAAGCAGATACCTAGTGATCATCTGCTCTTGGAGTTAGTGCATAGCTAGAGTTGATCTCGACTTCTGGTCGAACAAGCGGCATGCTCCTGCCGACAACGTTGAGACCTTCAAGTTGGTAACGTTTTTTTAATCCCCATTTTTATTTTACGCAAATATCCGCATGTGTTATCTTTGTAACTTTTATCTTGTAACTATTTTTACTTTGTTTTTTGTAATCTTTTGTATATATTAAGTTCTGCACTGTTCTATGTTTTTCTGGAATATTAAATTATTATTTAATAAGCTTGACTTCTGCCGTACTAAACTAACACTCATAGCCTAAAGGAGACTGCAGTGTAGCTGTGTATAAGTCCGTGCCTAGTTGTATGTTTGAGCAACACTACCATATGAAATTGTAATTGCATTGTGTGTGTGGGGGCGTTTGTCATACGTTGGCCTAAAGCGCGCAGCTGACCCAACGTACGAAACGCCAGTGCGAGTAGCTAACAGTATCGTTCGGAACGACTGTTAGTGGTTTTGCTGCACGACAGTGTAACTTGCATTACAAGTCAGTGTCTGATTGTGCTGTGTTACTGTACAACTGTACTGTGTGTGTGGGTGCGTGGCGTTCTCGTATTCGGCCTAAGCGCAAAGCTGACCCAAATACGAAAACGCGGAGTGCGCGCTGAGGACTCGACAGCAGGGTGGAAGTGTCTAGCGAACCGCTAGTGGTGGCAGTGAGAGGTGTTCTGAGGGGTCCCAGCCTTGTTTTAGCTTGACTAAGGCTGCTTCCGCTCTCAGTCTGGTCAAACCCGCAGTCGGGAACCGTATACGCAGGCGTGCCGCGGGCCGGTTCCTGACATGCATCTTGTAGGATGTGCAGCAGCTAGTGGAAATTTAGCCTTATGAGTACAGGCAGTTTCTGACTTATGAACACCTGACTTACAAGTGACCTGCCAATACGAACAAATGCTGTGGGAACAAGTCAATTTTTTTTAAAGACCTTGTAGTTTTTGAGAAAATCAATTCTAAAAAATTCAGAGAAAAACATGTCCTTTGAACTGGTAAAGTTGTTTAGGCGATACCTTTAATGACTTACTACACAAGGTTTCTTTGTAACCTTTAAAAACTTTACAATTCTTTTTCAGGCATGATACAGAACTGGATCAGAACCGTACAAAAACAATGTCACCTACAGAAGCTTATATATGATTTTCTAGGTTATACAGCAATCTGACACTATGTTAGATAGTCTTCCTCTTTGAAAAGTAATGTATCTCATCAAAGTTTAGCTCTATTCACGCTGAAATCATTTGACAATGGGTAGAGACACACACTTATCAAATTAGCAATTAACCAGCAAGCACCTACAGGTATGCACAAACAAACAAATTAGCCATCAGCTAATTTGATTGTAGTTTAACCTCCTTGCCGGTTATGCCGAGCTTAGCTCGGGGTAACCTGCGCAGGAGGATTTCTCAGGCCCTGCTGGGCCGATTTGCATAATTTTTTTTGTCCTACTGCGTGTAGTACGCGATCGCCGTCGCTCGCCGCCGATTCGCCGAGCCGCCCCCCCCCCCACCCCAGACCCCTGCGCAGCCTGGCCAATTAGTGCCAGGCAGCGCTGAGGGGCGGTTCGGGATTTCCTGTGACGTCCCGACGTCCATGACGTCGGTGACGTCATCCCGCCCCGTCGCCATGGCGACCGGGGAAGCTCTGCAGGAAATCCCGTTCTCAACGGGATTTCCTGCATACTCTGATCGCCGAAGGCGATCGGAGTGGGTGGGGGGATGCCGCCGCTCAGCGGCTATCATGTAGCGAGCCCTGGGCTCGCTACATGATTTAAAAAATAAATAAATTAAAAAAAAGTGCGGCGCTGCCTCCTTGCCGGATTTTTTAGACCGGCAAGGAGGTTAAAGAGTAACTGTCGGGCATAAAATCAAAAAGCAATTTTTCAAAAATCAATCAATTTTTGTGTGGTAAACAAAAAATAAGGATGCTAACCAGGCAATCCAAAAGTTAAAAATCACACTTATTTTTCTTCTTCATAAAACATCATTCCCCAGCTCTTATTTGGTACATTGCCACACAAAGGAATTTGCTGGGAATGCTGGGCTTTTTTCTTCTTTACTTTCCCCCTCAGACTTAACTAATGAAGCCTGATTGGCTGAAGCCTCTTTCACTCGTTTTTCTCTCCCACAACTCTCTTCCTCTCTGATTGGCCAATATTTCTCAATGCATTTTCTAAAACAGAGCTAAGTGGAGCGTCTGAAGAATGGGAGGAGGGCGGGCACAGATACACAGGCAAAGTAAGGGAGGAAATGATGTGAGGATTGGCTTCAAGATAGGCACAGACAATTCAGCTAATTTTTTTTTACTATAGAAAAATCACTAAAGTCAAAAGGTGGACAGTGCAATACATACAGTAGCAGAAAAAAGTATGTTAATCATTTGGAATGATATGGATTTCTGCACAAATTGTTCGTAAAATGTGATCTGATCTTCATCTAAGTCATAACAATACAGTCTGCTTAAACTAATACCACATCAATATTTAAAGGTTTCCATGCTTTTATTGAACACACCATGTAAACATTCACAGTGCAGATGGAAAAAGTATGTGAACCCTTGGATTTAATAACTGGTTGAACCTCCTTTGGCAGCAATAACTTCAACCAAACTTTTCCTGTAGTTGCAGATCAGACGTGCACAATGGTCAGGAGTAATTGTTGACCATTCCTCTTTAACCACTTGAGGAGCGTAAGCTTACACCCCCCCCCTAGTGACTACGCAATTTTTTCAATTAAGGCCACTGCAGCTTTAAGGCCTCGCTGCAAGTCTGTACAACTGAGCACACACGTGATTCCTCCCCCTTTTCTACCCACCAACAGAGATTTCTGTTGGTGGGCTCTGATCACTACCCCAATGTTTGTTTATTTTTTTAAAACTTTTTTTCCCCTAATAAATACAGCTATTTTTTTTTCTGTCCCCAGGCCTTCCTCCCTCCCCACACCAGCCATTCAACGCGATCGGCTGTCATAGGCATCAGCCTATGAGAGCCGATCGCTCTCCTGCCTCCCAGGGGGACATCCGTGTCACACAGCTGTCCCCAGTACAGCGCCGCCTTAGACTGCAGCACTGCCATTTAACAGTCTCCTAGCGGCATTCGACGCAGAGATGCGCGCACATCAGCGCGTGCAATCTCCTGCAAAACCCTGCCCCAGGACTTAACACCAATTGGAGTTAGGCAGTCCTGGGGCTGCCGTGGTGGTTTTCACGCCCATTGGCATTACGTGTTCGGCCAGCAGTTAAAGTATTGTTTCAAATTCAGCATTATTCTTGGGATGTCTAGTCTAAATTGCTTTCTTGTGGTTGTCCCACCGCATCGCAATCAGGTTGAGGTCAGGACTCTGACTGGGCCACTCTAGAAGGCATATTTTCTTTTGTTTAAGCCATTCTATTGTTTATTTACTCCTATGCTTTGGGTAGTTGTCCTATTGCAACACCCATCTTCTGTTGAGCTTCAGCTGGTGGACAGTTCTCCTGCAAAATGTCTTGATAAACTTGGGAATTCATTTTTCCTTCAATGATAGCTATCCGTCCAGGCCTTGAGACAGCAAAGCAGCCTCAAACCATGATGCTCCCACAACCATACTTCACAGTTGGCATGAGGTTTTGATTTTGGTGTGCTGTGCCTCGTTTTCTTCTCACATAGGGCCTGATTCACAAAGCAGTGCTAACAGTTAGCACGCTGGTGAAAGGCCCTTTATCATGCCTAAACTCAGTTTAGGCATGATAAGTTTAGGCATGATAAGTTTAAGCACCAACTGGGTTAGCACCGCAGTGCACAGCTGATCAAAAGCTTTGCTAGCAAAGTCTGGTGCACTTCGCATAGAGTTTAATGGCGCCTTTGCGTGCGGGAATTTGTGTGCGATCTAAACTTGCCTAAACTTATCATGCCTAAACTTATCACGCCTAAACTGGCTTTTAACCAGCGTGGTGCAATGGTTATCACGCCTAAAGTCTCTAACTGGGTTAGCACCACTTTGTGAATCGAGCCCATAGTGTTGTGTGTTTCTTCCAAACAACTCAAGTTTTGTTTCACCTGTCCACAGAATATTTTGCCAGTACTGCTGTGGACATCCAGGTGCTCTTTTGAAAACTTTAAATGCGCAGCAATTTTTTTTGATCAGCATTGGCTTCCTCTGTGGTATCCTCCCATGAACTCCATTCTTGTTTAGTGTTTTACGCATGATAGATTCGCTAACAGGGATATTAGCATATGCCAGAGACTTTTGTAAGTCTTTAGCTGACACTATAGGATCCTTTTTCACCTCATTGAGAATTCTGCACTGTGCTCTTGCAGTCATCCTTACAGGATGGCCACTCCTAGGGAGAGTAGCAGCAGTGCTGAACTTCCTCCATTTATAGACAATTTGTCTGACTGATGCACAGCAAGGCTTTTGGAGATACTTTTATTACCCTTCCCAGTATTATGCAAGTCAATAATCCTTAATCGTAGTGTGAGGCATCATTCACATCAGGCAAGGCTCCTTGGGAAAAGCAAACCCAAAACTGGTGTGTGTGTTTTTATCGGGCAAGACAGCTGTAACCAATACCTCCAATCTCAATTCATTGATTGGATTCCAGCTGGTTACCTCACTCCAGTTAGTTCTTGGACAGGGGTGCCTTTAGGCATAGGCAGTGAAGGCCATTGCTTGGAGTGCCATTGATCCCTGAACGAAGCCCCACCCCCTGACTAAGCCCCACCAGCACAGGTGTTCTATTACTTGCTTCTGCTGCATCTCCTTAGCATATGTTGCAGGCAGCTGCCACTGTGTCCCTCTGTGCATTGTGCATCCTTTTCCCCCCTTTGTGCCTCCTTCTGTCCCTTTTGTGCCTCCTTCTTTCTCTTTGTGCCTCCTTCAGTCCCTTGTGCCATGTCTGGCCCTTTGTTTGTCCTTCTGCCTCCTGTCTCCCTTTTGTGCCTCCTTCAGTCCCCTGGTGCCACCTCTGCCTCCTTCTATCCCTTTTGTGCCTCCTTCTGTCCCCCGGTTCCTCATTTAGTTCCATTCTGCCTCCTTCTGTGCTGATGTGCTTCCTTCTGTCTCCCTTTGTGCCTCATTCTGTCTTTATGTGCCTCTTCAGTCCCCATGTGCCACTTCTGTCCCCTGCGCCTTCCTCTGTCCCCGTGACTCCTTCTATGCCCCTTTATGCCTCCTTCTTTCTCCCTTTGGCTCTGTCTGCCCCCTCTGTCTCCTTTTGTCTCCCTCTGCCTCCTTACACCCCCCTCTGCCTTTTTCTGTCCCCCTTTTTGTGCCTCCTTCTGTCCCCCTTGTGCATCCTTCTGTCCCCCTTTGTGCCTCCTACTGTCTTCCGGTGTCTCCTTCTTCCTCCCTTTGTGCTTTTTTTGGTCTCTCATCATGCCTCCTTCAGTCCCCCTGTGCCTCCTTCTGTCCTCTTTTGTGCCTCCTTCAGCCCCCCTGTGCCTCCTTCTGCCCTCTTTTGTGCCTCCTTCTGGCCCTCATGCCTTCTTCTGTCCCCCTGTACCTCCCCGCTGCCCAGAGCCGGGCCGAGGCATAGGCTGGAGAGGCTCCAGCCTCAGGGCGCAGTGTAGGAAGGGGAGCACATTTCATTCAGCTGTCCTTCCTAATTGTGTTTGAAGCAGAAATAAATAAGATAAGGGGATACATAGCAGTGACTGCAAGCCAGATAACTAGATATTAACCACTTGAGGACCCACCCTTTACCCCCCCTTAAGGACCAGCGCTGTTATTTGTGATCTGTGCTGGGTGGGCTCTACAGCTCCCAGCACAGATCAGGGTGCATCTAGAGCGATCAGATCGCCCCCCTTTTTCCTGGGGGGGTCTGATCGCTCCTGCCTGCCGGTGTAGCGGGGGGGGGGCACCTCAAAGCCCCCCTTCGCGGCGAAATCCCCCCCCCCCCTCCCTCTCCTACCTGGCCCCCCTGGTGTTCCGGGCTGCACAGGACGCTATCCGTCCTGTGCAGCCAGTGACAGGACGTCCCCTGTCACATGGCGGCGATCCCCGGCCGCTGATTGGCCGGGGATCGCCGATCTGCCTTACGGCGCTGCTGCGCAGCAGCGCCGTACAATGTAAACAAAGCGGATTATTTCCGCTTGTGTTTACATTTAGCCTGCGAGCCGCCATCGGCGGCCCGCAGGCTATTCACGGAGCCCCCCGCCGTGAATTGACTGGAAGCAGCCGCTCGCACGAGCGGCTGCTTCCTGATTAATCAGCCTGCAGCTGGCGATGCAATACTGCGTCGCTGGTCCTGCAGCTGCCACTTTGCCGACGCGCGGTATGAGTGCGCGGTCGGCAAGTGGTTAAGGTGTTGTGGAGGTTGGGGGCCCTGAGGCGCCTCTTAGTCGAATAGCAATCAGTGAGTGACAGCTGGGGTGGGAGGGGCGCACTTTGGTGTCTCAGCCTTGGGTGCTGGAGCACCTTGTCCCGCCTCTGCCGCTGCCCCTCTGTGTACCTTCTTCTGTCCTCATGTGTTGCCTTCTGTCCTCTTTTGTTTCTCATTCTGTCCCCCATTGTGCCTCATTTTGTCACCCATTGTTTCTCCTTCTGTCCCCTTGTACCTCCTTATGTTCCCTTGTGCCTCCTTCTGTCCTTTGTGACTTCTTCTGACCCTCATGCCTCCTCCTGTCCCCCTGTGCCTCCATATGTCCCCCGTGTGCTTTCTTCAGTCCCCCTGTGCCTCCTTCAGCCCCTCTTTGTGCCTCCTTCTGTCCCCCTTTGTGCCTCATGAAAGTCGAGCCCTGCCTATGTGTATTTTCTGGTGAAACACTGCCCACATTACGTGTATTTTCTGGTGAAACGCTGCCCACCTTGCGTGTATTTTCTGGTGAAACGCTGCCCACATTACGTGTATTTTCTGGTGAAACGCTGCCCACATTGCGTGTATTTTCGGGTTAAATGCTGCCACATTTACGCATATTTGTGGTGAAACGCTGCTGCAATAAGTGTAATTTCTGGTAAAAAGCTGCCCCATTATGATTATTTTCTGGTGAAACATTGCCGAACTACGATTATTTTCTGGTGAAACGTTGCCGCATTACAGTTATTTTCTGGTGAAATGCTGCTGCAATACGATTATTTTCTGGTGAAACGCTTCCGCAATATGTGTATTTTCTGGGGAAACGCTGCCGCATTACGATTATTTTCTGGTGAAATGCTGCTGCAATACAATTATTTTCTGGTGAAATGCTGCTGCAATATGATTATTTTCTGGTGAAACGCTTCCGCAATATGTGTATTTTCTGGTGAAACGCTGACACATTACGATTATTTTCTGGTGAAACGCTGCTGCATTACGATTATTTTCTGGTGAAACGCTGCGACATTACGATTATTCTCATGGGCGGAGGGGCACCACGGAGGAGGAGGAGGGGCGCCACAGGTTTTCTCGCCTGGAGTGACAAAATGGCTAGTGGCGCCCCTGCACTTGGAGATGTCATTAGTCTAGGGGTTCACATATCTTTTCCACCTGCACTGTGAATATTTACATGGTGTGTTCAATAAAAACATGGAAACATTTAATTATTTGTGCGGTATTAGTTTAAGCAGACTGTGATTGTCCATTGTTGTGACTTAGATGAAGATCAGATCACATTTTATGACCAATTTGTGCAGAAATCCATATCATTCCAAAGGGCTCACATACTTTTACAGCTACTGTATGTTATGTAAGTAGAACAAGTATTTATCTAGTGTGAGTCAAAACACTGTAATAACGGATCAGCTTATTTCGGCGCACGGCTCTAAGAGCCAAGCGCCAAAACTGGGCTCCCCATAGCAGCAATGTTATGCTACGCGGGGCGCGTAGCGTTAATTTGGGGCTCTGGCGGCTGCCAGACCTCGAATTACATCTCCCTCCGAGTTGCGACAACTCGGAGGGGGAATAGTATTTAACGCCGCCTCTGTATTTTGCGGCAGCGGTGAAAGCCGTAATTCGGCAGCGCCGAAATGACATGCACCCCTGTAATAAGCATATGGCTAATCCAGTAAAACCTGAGTCAGCTGAGTCAGAGCATCTGATCTGCTGCATGCTTGTTCAGGGCTCCCCCTCACTAATCAAAAATAATCTGCTATAGAGCAATCATAAAATTTAGAGTCTGAGACAATAGAATCAAAATGAAAAATCTTTATTAATAGCCAACTCAATATTAAAAACAATTAAAAACAAGCAGCCAACCAATGTCACAGGCCCCTAAATAATGTTATTTTATCATATGCAGAGTCAAATGTCAAAATAAACCTTCGCGAACCGGGTTCACGAACTTCCGCAAAAGTTCGGTTTGTGCGAACTTTCGCAAACCGCAATGGGGAGACGAACTTTGAAAACTAGAAACACTTATGCTGGCCAGAAAAGTGATGGAAAAGATGTTTCAAGGGGTCTAACACCTGGAGGGGAGCATGGCAGAGTGGGATAGACGCCAAAAGTCCCGGGGAAAAATCTGGATTTGATGTAAAGCAGCGTTTTAGGGCAGAAATCACATTGAATGATTAACTGCAGGCCTAAAGTGCTTTAAAACATCTTGCATTTGTGTACATCAATCAGGGAGTGTAATTCGAGTACTGCTTCACACTGACACACCAAACTCACTGTGTAACACACCGCAAACAGCTGTTTGCGTAGTGACGGCGTGCTGGACTGGTGTGCACCATGGTCAGAGTGCAGGCCGCGGCAGTTTTCAAGCCCATATGGTTGCTGGGCTGTGGTAGCTCAATGATAGAACAACAGTGACTGTCCAGCTGATCAAATTTGGTATGTCCACAATGAAGCAACAAACTTATTATCTTGCGTGTGCCCCCCCCCCCCGAGACACTCATATAGCCGGCAGTCATTGCTTCATTGTGATTCGCAAGCCCCTTCACCGCGGCAAGGTAATGATCACGAAGGGGAATTGGCACATGTACATGCCTTTTGTCTTGATGTTGCAGCTGCAGTGCAGCCAGAAAAATTAGGCAGGCATGTATACGCACCAGAAAAATTAGTATAGTGGATGCTGCTAGCAGCGGCCTTAAAAATTCAGGAATCCACCTGGAGTCCTGGACCCTGTTGGTGGTGGCGGAGGAGGCAGTGAAGCGGCCTGCAGGCAGGGATGCTGTGTGGGGAGCGACTTAGTCTTGGGGCAGGCAGGCAGAGATGCTCTGTGTGGGGACTGACTTAGTCTTCGGGCAGGCCTGAGCTTGCTTTGGAGACCAGGCATCCATGGTCAGATGGACCCTTGACCCAACACTGTCAGAGATGTCACTACTTGCCTTTCAACATCACGGTACAGTTTAGGTATAGCCTTTTTTGAGAAAAAATTGCAGCCTGGTATCTTCCACTGCGGTGTGTGGCTTTGCTTTTGTGTGCTGCTTTTCCTCAGGTGGTCATCCCATTGCAGTTTGTGCTTTGTAATCATGTGCCTTCGTAAGGTAGTTGTCCCTACGCGGGTCTTGGTTTTTCCACGGCTCAATTTTTGGTGGCAGAGTGTACAGATGGCATTGCTCTCATCTGAGGCAGACACACAAAAAAACTTCCACACCGCTGACTGAGCCCTGGGGTGATGGCACTTTGGTGGTGGTGGCCGACTGAGTGTTAATGGGGTGCCAGAATCAGAGCAGGAGGAGGAAGATATGTCCATGCGGAAGCTGAGAAAGATGAGGTGTTCTTTGTTAAATAGTCAACTACGTCCTGATGATATTAGGTGTTGATGGCACGTGCCTTCTTATCAATACTCCGAACAGACCTGCCAGGTGGCCTGCCTCTGCCTTTTGTTTTGTCCATATTGGGGGGGATGAAGTGAAAGTTATGCACTGACTTGACTAATACAATGTGCAGTCACACAGGTGCAGTTTACAGGTATGCACAGAGTGTTATATCACACTGTATGCACTCACGTGGGTAGGTGGGTGCACTGAACACAACAGGTAGGTATATGCAGTGATGGGTATTACATTTACAATGTGCACCTGTCACACACAGACAGGTACCCGACAGACACTGTGGGCTCATGTAGGTAGGTGGGTGCACTGTGAACAACAGGTAGGTAGGTATATGCAGTGATGGGTATTACAATGTGCACCTGTCACACACAGACAGGCACCTGACAGGCACAGTGACACTGCGTGCGCTCACGTAGGTAGGTGGGTGCACAGTGAACAACAGGTAGGTATATGCAGTGATGGGTATTACAATGTGCACCTGGCACACACACACAGGTAGTCACTGAATGTGCTTGGCCTGGCAGTGGAACACACAGTAGGAATTACCAAGGCTGTCTATGCAACACAAGTGTCAGTGGGACACACACAAAAAAAAATAGATCACAAGAACAAGATTAGCTCTCAAAAGAGCTGTTGAGGGGTGTTTTTTCTTTTAGCAATAACAATCAGCCAGGAGCAAGCTAACAAGCCTACAAGAGCTTAACTAAGCTTTCCCTATGAGAGTCTGCAGCAGCTATCCCTTCTCTAATTACTGCAGGCACACAAGTGAGTCTAATGCCTGACGCTGCCTGCCTTTTATGAGGGGGGTGGGGAGTGGGGATCCGGGAGGGAGTGTAGCCTAATTGGCTAAAACGTGCCTGCTGTGCTGACTGTGATGTAGAGGGTCAAGGTTGACCCTCATGATGCACTATGGGGGTGAACTGAACTTCCGGAAAAGTTCGCGTTCGCTGGCGGCGAACCGTTTGGGCCATCTCTACTGGCCACCTCCTCTCGGAATCATGTTTTGCCTTGCTCAACAGTTTATGCTGTAGTCACCTGCTAATGAGTGTCAGAACTCCCACCTTCCTATCGATTGCAGAGGAACCATACACTCCCCCAACCTAGAATTATTTTCATATATTTTAACTGATTGTCTTTTAAAGGAGCTTCCTGTAATAAACAAATGTCAGGTTAGAATTTCCCTAGATGCTTTCAAATTTGCAATCTCTTTTCAGGGGTTTGTAAACCCTTGCTATATGAGGACATGTTGCAAGAATAAGTGCATGCCATAGGTCCCCTTTTAGATTTGTGTGCATCATATATCCCACATAAAGAGTGATCCCATAAAAACACTCCTACCCCTTTTCTAAATCCCAAATAACCATGTAGACATAAGTGCAAAAACTCAAATTCTCTTCCCTGCACAGTTTAACCTATAAACACTCCATAGGTCACTTTCTGAGTAACCAGTATCCCTGGTAACAATCCTGAGTCATAAAACAAACAGGCAGAAAGAACAAATACCTGGTATGCGCTTCTCTAAGAACTAAAAATGTCGCGAACATAGAATTTTCCATTTGCGAACTTGTCGTTCTATCATTGAGCTACCACAGCCCGGCGACCATATAGGCTTGAAAACCGCCACGGCCTGCACTCTCACCATGGTGCGCACCAGTCCAGCACGGCCGTCACTACACATACAGCTGTTTGCGGTGCGTTACAAAGTGAGTTTGGTGTGTCAGTGTGAAGCAGTACTCTAATTACACTCCCTGATTGCTGTATACACATTCAAGATGTTTTAAAGCACTTTAGGCCTGCAATTTAGCATTCAATGTGATTTCTGCCCTTAAAACGCTGCTTTGCGTCAAATCCAGATTTTTCCCCGGGACTTTTGGCATCTATCCCATTCATCCATGCAAAAACTCAGATGTTAGACCCCTTGAAACATCTTTTCCATCACTTTTCTGGCCAGCATAAGTGTTTCTAGTTTTCAAAGTTCGCCTCCCCATTGAAGTCTATTGCGGTTCGCAAAAGTTTGTGCGAACCAAACCTTTCGCGGACGTTCGCGAACCGAAAATCGGAGGTTCGGGCCATCTCTAGTTCTAGCAAATGTTCGCGAACAGGTGAATCTGGTGAACCGCCATAGACTTCAATGAGCAGGCGAATTTTAAAACCTACAAAGACTGTTTCTGGCCACAAAATTGATAGATGAGTTGTTTCAAGGGGTCTATCACCAAAAATTATGGAGTTGACGCAAAGTAGAGTTTTAATCCATAAAGGGCAGAGATCACATTATGCACAGCTCTGGGTGTCAGTGGGCTGTGGAGTGTCTCACACAGAGAAATGCAATACTGTAGTACTATCAGAATACAGTGTGCAAAGGTGATTCCAGGAGCACCGAAGAAATAAAAAATGAAAAAAGTGTGCCACGGTCCCACCCCAGTACCAAGGGGTCACAATAATGAACTCCAACAAGGACCGGCACCACTCCAGTGTGTTTATAGCTCAAATGCTTTAATGATACATCACAAGCAACAGACTGCTGTTTCGGCCTTCCATAGGCCTTTGTCAAGTTGTGCAACTTGACAAAGGCCTATGGAAGACCGAAACAGCAGTCTGTCGTTGCTTGTGATGTATCATTAAAGCATTTGAGTTATAAACACACTGGAGTGGTGCCGGTCCTTGTTGGAGTTCATTATCAGAATACAGTGAAATAATAATGCACTTGACTGGAGTGGTTCTGTGCCTGCAACTTAATGAGGCAACATTAGTAGTGTGCACACAGCTCTGGGTGTCAGTGGGCTGTGAAATGTCACACAAAATAACACAGGAGACTAATGTGCTAGCCCTCAAAAGGCCTGTTTGGAGTGCTTTCACAGCAAGTGAGGAACAAGAACACAGGTCTAGCGAATGCTTTCCCTACCAATCTGCAGCAAGTCTGACACTGCACTCACTAACAGCCAGAAGAGAATTAATCCAATATGGCCACTGCTACTTCTTTTTGATAGGGGGGTGGGGGTCTAGGAAGGGGTGCTAGCTGATTGGCTGCCATGTGTCTGCTGATTGTGAGGTAAGGGGGGGTCAAAGTTTAGCTCAATGATAATATATGGGGAATGAATCGAAACTGCCAAGCTGTTTGCCGCAAATGCGATCAGCCGATGTTCGCAGAATACTGCTCGCTGGCGAACTGTTAGGGCCTTCTCTACTAAGAACTTGCACATATTTGAGGAGTAATTTCGAACATTGTCCCAACTGAACAGTCACATTAAGTGAACACTTAGGCCAAAATGCCAGCTAATGAGCGGGCCTCAAGGCGTAATAACCTGCACAGATATAGAACATTTTTGAAATCTGAGATACTGACATATCTGCACTGTTTCTCTGTGCTATAAACAAAGAACAGCACATATTTTTAATCTGGATCCCAGAGGCTGGCATGGGAAACATGGGCCATATGCAATTTACTTTTTCACCTGAGTTTTCTCCTAGGTGATATTTTCACCACTTGCCATAAAATGCCTTTTAAACCACCAGCAAGCAAGACAATACTCAACAAAATACATTTGATGGTACTTTTTCACCAACTTTTGGGTACTTTTTCAATTGTAAAATTCTGAAAGGTTATTTTAAAAGAGAAAATTAAAATGATCTCATAGGAGATAACTCAGGTGAAAAAATAAATTGCATATGGGCCATAGTGTTGCAGAAAGGACTGAACCAATATGAGTGTGTGGAAAGTGTGCGCACCTTACTTTCAATGGTCTGTTACTTTTAATGCCAATTTATATTTCTAAACAGAGATTTGCAGATTGAACTGAAAGCCCCCTCTTTTGTGAGACATCAGCAGAAAAATCATTGAATAAGGGTACTGTGCTATTTTGGACAGATAAATCTTGGCCTTGAGCTCTATATGTCCACTTAGGCCCAGTGCACACCAAAACCGCTAGCAGATCGTCAAAATGCTAGCGGTTTTTGGAGCTGATTTCAGAGCGATTCTAGGCATGTTTAGAGACGTTTCCTAAACTTGCCTAGCGTTTTCGGGAGCGTTTTTGTGTAGCAGATTACAAATATTGTTACAGTCAAGTTGTTACTGAACAGCTTCTGTAACGAAAACGCCTGGAAAACAGCTCTGATGTAGCATTTTCCACAGCGGTTTGCATTTTTCAGAAGAAACCCTTCTGCAAACCGCAAACATGCAGCAGGAGGCACGTTTGCGGTCTGCTAAAAACCTCAAACCGCTGGTGTGCACCATCCCATCGAAATACATTAGCCAAGCATTTTCACTGGCGGATGCGGCTGGCGGATCGCTGCTAAAACCACTCAGTGTGCACTGGGCCATACTCTTGGTAGCATGCCATAACCATGGGTGGGGGGAACATTTTTGTCTCTGGGTCTGGGGGGGAGGGGACAACATGCAATGAGCTTGTTCCACCTTCATGGGCTCCAATAATCCAAGCACAGCTGGGATTTCAATTGTGCACAACGCTTGGAGCTGACCAGGCAGTATGTCCCCTGAGAGCCCCACCAGCCACCCGCAAATTTTCCCTACGAGAATGGTTTTCTAAGTCCTGAATTTGTGAATAGGTTGCTACATTCTCTTGCTACAATTAGTTAATTAGCTTTAAACAGATCATTTTCGCGTGTGCTCAACCTTTACTCTGCCTCTGACAGCTGGGCCTTTTGCTAAGTAATATTTTTTTAATGTCTTTCAAGGAATTAGCCATAGCTTTCTCAATAGTAGCCTGAATATTAGGAGTCAGTGCTCTCCCACTTCAGCTCCCAGCATTTTATAGTCAAACTGAGTCAGTGATCTTATCCCTCTGGCTGGAGGTCCCAATCACAGTCTGAATTGTCTTGCTAAGGCGAGGGAGAGCTTTGCCTCGTCTCATGTGTGCGTGCTATTGGGGCTCTGCCTGCTGACTTGGATTTTTCCAGGCCTGCTTCACGGTGTCTAGCTGAGCTGGAACAGGTTAGATTCCATTCCATATAGGTCAGGGATAGCTGTGCCCAGTGCCTCTCAGCACAAGTCATAATGTTAGGGATGTTCAGGGGGCAATTAGCTGCTTTGTTCCTATAATGATCTCCCAGAGTTCCTCTCTTCCCCTGCCACCATGTGGGCACTGGAACTGGCAGCTCATCAAAGCTATTTTGAGTATTTTCTTGCTAGCTGGTGGTTTAACTAGTTACTGCACCAAGTTAAGTATATCTACGTCCCGCATGACTTCTTCTAAAGTCCCAGGGGCGTAGACATTCATCTACTGTAACTACTGCTGCTACGCTCACTCCCACCTGCATTCTCCTCGCTGCCAGTTAGTGCACAGAGCAGTGAGTAGGAAAGAAGTTCCCATTCACCGATCTTAGTGCCTGTGATCAATGACCACTGGCATCAATAAGATGAGGTGGTCCTTGATCAAATAAAAGTAACCCATGCGTTACTTCCTGTTAGTGTACTAACAGTACACACAGGAAGATAAATGGGGACATATCATGGCCACATAGTAAAATTACACCTACATACTTTTGTACAAAATAAAAAATATACATATTCCATTAAAATAAACCCCTTACCTCTCCCAGTCTCCCAGAGTAACCAAAATAAAACATTTGCATATAAAAAAACAACATAAAAAAAAACTTAGAGACACAACTTTTTCAAAATGTATGTTATGAGGGTATATTACTGTTGTCTTTGCAAATAAGGGCTTGTAATTGGTGACGGGCGCAAAACTTCAAAAAGTACACCTTTATTTCCAAGTAAAATATTGTTGCCATACATTGTGATAGGGACATCATTTAAATGGTGTAATAACTAGGAAAAATAGGCAAATAAAATGTGGGATTTATAATTGGTCAGAACTAATAAATATAGATTTTTCATTTTTTTCTAATGTTTGCCATTAAAATGCATTTAAAATAAAATAGTTCTTAGCATAATGTACAACCCAAAGAAAGCCTAATTGGTGGTGAAAAAAAAAACCCAAGATATAGATCTTTTCATTGTGATAAGCAGTGATAAAGTTATTGGTGAATAAATGGACGGAGCGCTGAAGGGTTAAAATTGTTCTGGTCCTTAAAGTGAACCTAAACCGAAGATTAAAAAAAAGTTTTGCTTACCTCAGGCTTCTACCAGTTCCCTGCAGCCACCCTGTGCCCACGCTGTCACTTAAGGATCTTCCGGTACCCTGCAGCAGCTAAGTTTTGATTCAGAGTGACTAGCCAGTCAATGGCGTGCACGTTCTCGCTCACACTCCCATCACAGGGAGTGTACTGCGCATGCACAGTATGAGTTTTTTAGTACTGCGCATGTGCAGGATGCTGCTGGTGATGGAAGCGTGATCGAGCTAAGCATGGGTGGTGGCCACTGACTGGCCAGATGCTCTGGATTGAAACTAAGTCACTGTGGGGGACCGGAGGATCCTTGAGTGATGGCGCGGGCACAGGGCAGCAGCAGGCGGCTGGTAGAAGCCCCAGGTAAGTGTAACTTTTTTTTTAATCTTCAGTTTAGGTGCACTTTAAGGGGAAAAACTCCTTAGTGTTCAACTAGTTAAAAGGCATTTTATTGACAATTTGTCTAAATATCAAATAGGAGAAAAGCAAGTAGAAAAATGTAATTGCATATAGGCCAGAGTCCTCTTCTCAGAAAAGGGAAGGAGCTATAACTTGAAAGAGCACAGCCCAATCCATTTTGAGGCAATATAATCCTTGATAAGTGTTGTACTTAGTGTGTCAGTTTATTTTTTGTAAGTTAAAGGGATATTGTAGGGGGGTCGGGGGAAAATGAGCTGAACTTACCCGGGGCTTCTAATGGTCCCCCGCAGACATCCTGTGCCCGCACAGCCGCTCACCGATGCTCCAGCCCCGCCTCCGGTTCACTTCTGGAATTTCTGACTTTAAAGTCAGAAAACCACTGCGCCTGCATTGCCGTGTCCTCGATCCCGCTGATGTCATCAAGAGCGCACAACGCAGGCCCAGTATGGTCTGTGTCTGCGCAGTACACTCCTGGTGACATCAGCGGGAGCGAGGACACGGCAATGCAGGCGCAGTGGTTTTCTGACTTTGAAGTCAGAAATTCCAGAAGTGAACCGGAGGCGGGGCCGGAGCATTGGGGAGTGGCTGCACCAACACAGGATGTCTGCGGGGGACCATTAGAAGCCCCGGGTAAGTTCAGCTCATTTTCCCCCGACCCCCCTACAGTATCCCTTTAAGGCATCTTAAGAGTGTTGTTCAGGAACTGTTATGTAAGGTTTTTTTGTATATATAGAACATTATACATATCACAATGAAAACTGCTTTACAGAAAAAAAAAAATAGAAAAAACTTTTTTAGGATATGAGCAGCAATGGTAACAGCTCAGCAATGGTAAAACAACAAAAAGGGAGGAAAGCAAACCAACCCCACCTGTGGCGGCTATGAAACTAGAAAAATACTAGGAACATCATGATGAAAAATAACCCAGTCCCAAACCAGGAAACATAAGCTGCACCAAGCATTGCAACCATCTATAGCAGACACAAAGGAAATCAAGAGTAAAGGGGAGCCAAGTCCACCACTACCTCCTCTCTTAAAAAAAAATTGAATACATTTTATACTGTACTTTATGGTGAAGCAAGGTATATAGGTAGAAAAAAACAACGCTTTGTAAAAAATAATACCTTTTAATGGCTAACTAATAGATAGGCTTGGTGAAGCAAGGATAATTCAAGATTCCAATGATCGTAAGATCCTGAATTACTTCTCCCTCCAAGTTGCTACAGCTGGGAGTGGTAATAGAATTTAAAGTGACTCTGAGGTGAGAGTGATATGGAGACCGCCATATTTATTTCCTTTTAAACAATACTAGTTGCCTGGCAGTCCTGCTGATCTATTTGGCTGCAGTAGTGAACTGAATTACACCAGAAACATGCATGCAGCTAATCTTGTCAGTTCTGACAATATTGTCAGAAACCCCTGATCTGCTACATGCTTGTTCAGGGTCTATGGTTTAAAGTATTAGAGGCAGAGGACCAGCAGGGCTGCCAGGCAACTGGTATTGCTTAAAAGGAAATAAATATGGCAGGCTCCATATTATTCTCACCTTGCTTCCCTTTAACACCACTGGGAATTTTAGCGGCAGCAGGATGAACCGTCATTCGGTTCACCCTGCACCCAGCTCACTAGTGGCATACTAAAATTTATGCCTTTAAGGTGGGTACACATCATGCAATTTTTACTTTAAGAACCTATTAGAGTGCCTAATGATATTGATAGTCAGATCTGACAACGATCCGATATAGAAGAGAGGTTTGCGTACACACATACTGTTTGTGATTTTCTCAAATTCCGATCAGATTTCCGATCATGGATATTGATCGAAAATAAATCAAATGGACATATACGTGCAACAATAGCCACTGTTTCGATCAATAACTTTCATCATGTCCGATCTGCTTTCAATCAAGAAAAAGATGGATTCTGAGCTGGGATCGGCCGTTGGCAATCAGTAGGCTTTTTCTTTTTTCGCCTAATTTCATAATTTTCACGATCGGAAATAGGATCTGAAGTGAAAATTGCACGGCTTGTACATAGCACAAGGCAGGAATTTCCTCTTATCTGTACAGAAAGATATCTAAAGAGGGTATATTTTAAAATGATCATTAAAGTACCAAAAAAAATAAAGTTCTTAAGAGAACACAGTGCTAACAATGCCCTGTTAAAAAAGCATGCTCTTAACCTTATCTACTTTTACCCATGTGGTATACCTGAAAATAAAAAAATAATCGGATTTATGATATGATGAACCAAGTAAAAAACACATTAATATTTTATATTTTGACTCACACTCTCTTTTGAAAAATTCACCAGTTTAACGCTGTGCAAGAGACGTCTATAGGGAACAATATCCTTTTCATTTCTCCATACCACACATAAAACTGGCATTTTGGAGTTTTAAAAATGGTATTTTGGGGTTTTACATAATGTTATGATGCAAAAAACAACTGCTAAAAGACTGAGAATCATAGAAGGCATTTTACACTTTTCATTCAATACTTAGGTGAATATTATGTTAGCATTACAAATCCACTTGTATCTAAGTGGAGAAAAAGATGCAGCTGGGCATGATATGATGGGCGAAATTTCAACAACCAAATACTGTAAGACATGCAGATCCATTCCCTTAGATACGTTATGGTCCAATTCATCTTGGCATTTCAAACATTATTTAAGTTATTAACTGTCTTTTGAAGAACATGGTTTTATTACACTTACATTTTGATTTTACAAAACACTGTTCTTGAGCCAAAAATATAATTAGATTCTTAAAATGATGTCGCCAACTTAAGCTTGCTTGTTTTATATAAGCAAAACGGGGGATTTAGTTCAAATATAGCAATTTTTCTCAGCATACCATCACTTATAAAAGTATGAACACATTTACTTCCAAATAAGTTAAAACTTAGCATGCAATGTACCATGGTTACTGTATTTAAAATGCCCCCCCCCACACACACACACTAATTTTCACTACATGATGGAGATTGCAAGCTGGAATGTTTTTTTTAAATGGTCCCCCAAATGAGCAGTAATACTTATCTGGGTCTTTCTTCTGCCCCATGTGCTCTGTGGGCTCCCTCACTGTCCTTCCTGGTGGGCTCTGTTCTACTTCAATCTTTGCCGGTAATTGGGTCCCAGTCGCAGCAGCAGGGAGCGTTTTGTGCCTGTGCAGTACTACCTGCGCAGTTGCATAAGGCTCCCAGCAATAGAAGCGTGGGCTACCATGCAAAATGCAGCCTGACTGGCGCAACTTGGACCTAATTACTGACAAAGATTGAAGAAGAATGGAGCCAACTGGGAGGATGGCAAGGGAGCTCACGGAGCACATGGGGCAGGAGAAAGCCCCAGGTAAGTATACATACTGCTCATTAGTTCCTCTCAGGATTCCTTTAAATTACTTTTCACCTTAATATAGTGTGTTCAAACTCTGCTTCTGACTTGTAGGGTCATTTTGTAGGTTGTTTATATACAGAACCAGTTGGTGTGGGTTGGGAGGTGGAGATACCGGTAAAGTAACAGAAAGATGTGCTGACAAATACACTACTATATTTCCTTTGCAGTGTTGCTTTCTTTGGTGATTTTGGTATTTCAATATTAATTACCAAACTGTGACTGATCCTCTTGTTAGTAACTCCTGTTTCTCACATCTATGATCATGTAAAAGGGCTGGTTTGCATAGGATGTTGCCACTTGTGCCACTACTGTTGCAATCCTTCTTGGTCATTACAGTATTGTTAAGAGACCACACATTTTATCACTAATGGGTTTCTGAATCTCTCTAGTAATATAATGTACTTTTCTTATATTGTTTTATTAAAATTGTAACACTTTAGATATAATAAGTGACATACATTCAGATATAGGGGCCGTCAAGTGAGGAACTTGTTGGGGGTACAGCTTTAAAAATATATTATACAATATTTTGTTAGTAGGAATAGAAGTTAGCTCAACTATTACTTTTGCTTTAACAAAGCTTGAACTGGCTTGCAACTATAAAAAAAAGTTATATAGTGATACAGATTTTTTTTTTCTAGAATGTTGTTCCTACAACATGTTATGCTAATTCAGAGGTTGACTCTTGCATAGGCCCATTTGAATTTAGTGCAAGAGCAAAGTTTATTTTAGCATTGAGGATCAATAACTGTTTATGGATGTATATACAGTAAATTAATGGGCGTCACATATTAATATCATGAGGATAACCAAACTCGCCCAGGTAAGATAAAAGCGTATGCTTTTGTCCTTATTTATTTGTTAAATTATGTTACCTTTGTCCTTTATTTGTGTCTTTTTTTCATTTCGAATGTATAGCTTTTTCTTTTTGGAGTTCCTGTTTACGCAACAGAACATGTGCAGTACAATATTCTTTACAGCTTCATTGTGCAATTGTGTTATAGTATCTGTGCTGTTCAAGTGCTGCACAGCTCTGGTTACATAGCAGAGCACAGTGCAGGCTATTAGTACATGTGCCCAAATAATTACCCCCCCCCAAAAAAAAAATTAGTACTCCGCATATTTTTTACATTTTCCCACATGCAAATACACATTATAATAATAATAATAATCCAAACATTTGTATAGCGCTTTTCTCCTGTCGGACTCAAATCGCTCAAAAGCTGCAGCCACTGGGACGCGCTCAAGAGGCCACCCTGCAATGTTAGGGTATCTTGCCTTGAACTCCTTACTGAATAGGTACAGACCCTAGCCAGGATTCAAACCCTGGTCTCACATGTCAAAGGCGGTGCCCTTAACCAGTACACTATCCAGCCACTACATTGGATCTAACAGTCTATATAAATCAATAGGCTGTTTCATATTTGATGCATTGTTCATACACTGAAAAGAATGGCAAATTGCTGTATTTTTTTCCAACCATTCTCCACGTGTTTCCTTGTGGACAAGCATAGCATTGCAAAACACACTTACACTATATATATATATATATATATATATATATATAAAAAAAATCAGTTAGCTTCCTACAGTCCAGTAGTGGAAGATAAATGCATATATAAAAAGTACATCGTTAAAAATATGGGTGTGAGATATTACTGTCAGTAGAATATACATTTGCAAATATTCTACTAACTTATGCAATGTATAATAGTATAGTATTAGTACCGCTACCAATATTCTATGCCAATCTCTTCTCACACTAAACTTCCCTGCATCTAACCTTTCTGCACTGACCTACCCCCTAGCCATGCCTTACAATAACTTACTTCCTCTATGCCTCACACTAACCCTCCTACCTACATCTAATCTAACTACTAACATTGGCACCATAGAATGGCTAAAACAACAGATATCCCATCATTTTATCCACTACAGATTTAGCAGAGCTCTTTAGTGCTTAAAATAGCCACTGTGAGGCTCTGTGGTGCTTCAACACTGTTTTGCTGCTACTCTGTAGGTCAACTTTTCCATTGCTATTCACGGCTGTAGCAGCTAATTCAATGGTCACTTATGACAGTGCCCATTTCTTGTGGCTGCTATTGGACCCAAATTACCCACTTTACTATGGACATATGACTATGGTACGGAATAAATTGTGACCGCCTCTAAAAGAAAAGACAAGGGCCATATGCAATTCACTTTTTCTCCTGAGTTTTCTCCTAGGTGATATTTGTAAGCGTGTTAATAAAATGCCTTTTATGTAGTGAAAAAGAAAGAAAATATTCTAAATAATTTTGATATCACTTTTTCACCTACTTTTTGGTACTTTTTTAGTTGAAAAGTGCTGAAAAGTTATTTTAAAACGAAGATGGAAAAAGTATCTCCTAGGAGAAAACTTTATTTTTCTCCTGATTTTTCTCCTAGGTGGTATTTTAAAAATTGTGAATAAAAAGCCTTTTAAACTATCAGCAAGCAATAAAGCACTTAAAATTATTTTCATAGAACTTTTTCACCAACTTTTTGGTACTTTTTCAGTTGTAAAATGCTGAAAAGTTATTTTTAATAGACAATGAAAAATTATCTCCTAGAAAGCTTAGGTGTTTTTTCTACTGGGAGATATTTTCATACCCAAGGAGCCAGATACAATTAACTTTTTCTTCTAAGTTTTCACCTAGGAGATAATTTTTCATCTTCAATTTAGAATAACTTTTCAGCACTTTTAAATGAAAAAACTACCAAAAGATAGCTGAAAATTAACTATGAAAATTATTTTGAATCTTTTCTTGCTTACTGGTGGTTTAAAAGTTAGAAAATATGACCTAGGAGAAAACTCAGGAAAAACATTAATTGCATATGGACCCTTGTCAATAACATGCATTTTAAACCACCAGCAAGCAAGAAAATACTCAAAATGATTTTGATAGTACATTTTCACTTACTGTTCGGTACTTTTTTCAATTACAAAGTGCTGAAAAGTTATTTTTAAAGAAGTTGAAAAATGATCTCAAAGACTAAAATCTGCAAAGCACTATGGTAGATGTTAGCATAATAGTAATAATAATAATAATAAAACGTATGGTTATTAAGCCACTGCCCTGTAGCAGTATCATAGTAGGCTTGGTGAAACACTCATATGTGCTTCATATGTTTTTGGGTAGATTAATTGTTTGATTCATTTAATTGAATAGATTCAAATGATTGAATTTAAAGTATAAGGAATCATAAGTAAAACACAGACATCTTTGCTAGTATTTATGTAGTCTGCATCTGTGCATTTTATAAGACCAATACCCACCAATCCTGCCACCAATATCACATGGCCAGAAACAACATTTGGTCAACTTCAGCAATTTACCTGTAATAAGGGAGGATGTGGCAGCATGACTCTCATTCCATACATAAAAAAATAGTTCTTTAAGAAGAAAGAAAAATGTCACCGAAGCCATAAGAAAGCAACGTAGTATTGTGTTTTCACAGGGTTGCTTCACTTCATAAAATTTGGATGCAGGTTAATTTTAAAGTGCCAGGTACATATATTGCACTCAAATGAATAATTGATGAACTGAGAATTTTAATTTGTTCTACATTAATTAAAGATAATGGGTAGAACTAGTGTAGGATGTCTCTGACTACACAAATGTACTTATCAGTAGAGATGGCCAGAGCGGTTCGCTGGCGAGCGGTTCCCGGCGGCCTTCCGGGGGTTCGTGATCGCGGAGAACTGCAAACTTTACTGGAAGTTCGGTTCGCCCCCACAATGCACCATTAGGGTCAACTTTGACCCTCTACATCACAGTCAGCAGGCACATTGTAGCCAATCAGGCTACACTCTCTCCTGGAGCCACTCCCCTCCTTATAAAAGGCAGGCATCGCCTGCCATTTTACTCACTTGTGTACCTGCAGTAAACAAAGCAGGGACAGCTGCTGCTGCTGCAGACTCTCATGGGAAAAGATTAGTTAGGTTCTTGTAGGCTTCTTAGCTGCCTCCTTGCTGTTTCTTATTGCTAAAATAGCACCCCACACCAGCACTTTTGAGAGCTAATCTTGTTCTTGTGATCTATTTTTTTTGTGTGTGTGTCCCACTGACACTTGTGTTGCATAGACAGCCTTGATAATTCATACTGTGTGTGTGCCACTGCCAGGCCCAGCATATTCAGTGACTACCTGTGTGTGTGACAGGTACACATTGTAATACCCAGTACTGCATATACCTACCTACCTGCTCACAGTGCACCCACCTACCTACATAAGTTGAGCGCACGCAGTGTCACTGTGCCTGTCCGCTACCTGTCTGTGTGTGACAGGTGCACATTGTAATATCCATCACTGCATATACGTACCTGTTGTGTTCAGTGCACCCACCTACCTACGTGAGTGCACGCAGTGTGATATACCACTCCATGCATACCTGTTAACTGCACCTGTGTGACTGCACATTGTATTAGTCAAGTCAGTGCATACATTTCACTTCAACTCCCCCCCCCCCGATATGGACAAAACAGACAAAACAGGTAGAGGCAGAGTTAGAGGCAGACCTAGAGGAAGGCCACCTGGCAGGTCTGTGCGAGGTCATGTTGATGTGATTTTGTACAGCCCTGGCCCAAAGTACAGTGCTCAGAAGAAGGCATGTCCCATCAACTCCCAAGACCGTCAGGACGTGGTTGACTATTTAACACAGAAAACCTCATCTTCCGCAGCCACCAGTGCTACTCCAAGTACCACATCTGCTGCATTTGACACTTCGCTGGAGTTAATTGGTGGGGAATTAACGGATTCACAGCCATTATTGTTACAACCAGATGAAGGCGCTAAGCAAGTTATGTCTGAGTTAGGCAGTGACACTATGGACCTGCTGTTGGTGCATTTGAAGTACCTGCTGTTGGTGCATTTTTGGAGGTGTCTGAGGCAAGCGAAGCTGGGCAGGATGATTATGATGAGTATAATGATACGGATCCTACATGGGTTCTTAAAGGAGAACTGTAGTGAGAGGTATATAGAAGCTGCCATATTGATTTCCTTTTAAGAAAGACCAGTTGCCTGGCTGTCCTGCTGACCCTCTGCCTCTAATATTTTTAGCCATAGCCCCTAAACAAGCATGCAGCAGATCAGGTGTTTCTGACATTTTTGTCAGATCTGTCAAGATTAGCTGAATGCTTGTTTCTGGTGTGATTCTGCAGGTAGATAGCTCAACAGGGCTGCCAGGTAACTGGCATTGCTTAAAAGGAAAGCAATATGGCAGCCTCCATATACCTCTCACTACAGTTCTCCTTTAAGAGACAAGATGACCAAGGGGACAGTTCAGAGGGGGAGTCAGAGAGGAGTAGGAGGAGACGAGTTCCTGAAAGAAGCAGGGGGAGCTCGTCATCAGAAACAGCTGGTGGCAGTGTCCGGCGACATGTATCGCCACCTATGTACAGCCAGCCAACATGCCCGTCAACGGCAGCTGCTGATGCCACCATAGTGCAATCACCCCAGGGGGGCTCAACGGTTTAGACATTTTTTAATGTGTCTGCCTCAGATCGGAGCAATGCCATCTGTTCTCTCTGCCTCCAAAAATTGAGCAATGGAAAGGCCAACACTCACGTAGGGACAAGTGCCTTACGAAGGCACATAGAGAAAAGGCACAAACTGCAATGGGAAGAGCACCTAAGCAAAAGCAGCATGCAAAAGCAAAACCACCCTCCTTATCCTCTTCCTCCTTCAGGTGCAGCATCTTCAGCCGCTTCCTCCCTTGCACCTTTACATTCACCCTCCTCCACTCTGCCTCTGCCCTTGAGCGGTTCCTGCTCCTCTGCCCACAGCAGCCAAGTGTCCGTGAAGGGAATCTTTGAGCGGAAGAAGCCAATTTCTGCCAGTCACCCGCTTGCCTGGCATCTGACAGCTGGCGTGGCGGAACTGTTAGCTCGCCAGCTGTTACCATACCAGCTGGTAGACTCTGAGGCCTTCCGTAAATTTGTGGCCATTGGGACACAGCAGTGGAAGATACCAGGCCGCAATTATTTCTCTAAAAAGGCGATACCCAAACTGGCCCGTGGAGAGGCAAGCGGTGTCATCTCTTGCACACAGCGTTGGGTCAAGGGTCCACCTGACCACGGATGCCTTGTCTGCCAAGCATTTCAGAGCCGCTACATTACTTACACAGCCTATTGGGTCCACCTGGTGACTGATGGTAAGCAGGGAGTACGTGGCTGTGCAGCAGACCAACTTGTGACACCTCCATGGCTTGCAGGCAAGCCTCCTGCCACCTCCTCTCCTCCTGCTACATCCTCTTCGCTGTCATCCTCCTCCTCCTCGGCTGAGTGGCAGTTCAACTCTACTGGTGCTGTGAAATCCTCTCCAGCTACACAGCCCCAGCTCCCAAGGGCCTGCATGCCAGGTACAACAGTGTCACGCCATCTTAGACATGTCTTGCCTCAAAGCAGAGAGTCACACTGGACCAGCTCTCCAGCCCTGGCTGCTCTTAACAAACAGGTGGATCAGTGGCTGACCCCGCACCAGCTGGAGATCGGAAACGTGGTGTGTGACAACGGCAGCAATCTCCTTTCCGCTTTGAATTTGGGAAGGCTGACACGTGTTCCCTGCATGGCACATGTGTTGAATCTAGTCATTCAAAGATTTGTGTCAAAGTACCCAGGCTTAGAAGACGTCTTGAAGAAGGCCAGGAAGTTGTGTGGGCATTTCAGGTGGTCTTACATGACAATGGCACGCTTTGCGGACATTCAGCGGAGAAACAACTTGCCGGTGAGACGCTTGATATGCGATAGCCCAACTCGCTGGAATTCTACCCTGGTCATGTTCTCTTGCCTGCTATAACATGAGAAAGCCATCACCCAGTACCTGTACAATTACAGTAAAAGGACACAATCTTGGGAGATGGGGATGTTCTGGCCCAACATCTGGACACTGATGCAAAATGCATGCAGGCTCATGCGGCTGTTTGAGGAGGTGACCAACCTGGTGAGTCACAGTGAAGGCACATCAGCTACTTGATCCCGTACGCTTACTTCCTTGAGCGTGCCATGC
Organism: Hyperolius riggenbachi; assembly: GCF_040937935.1. Classification (NCBI taxonomy): domain Eukaryota; kingdom Metazoa; phylum Chordata; class Amphibia; order Anura; family Hyperoliidae; genus Hyperolius; species Hyperolius riggenbachi. The sequence goes on from NC_090655.1 coordinate 153,309,754, forward strand.
GTAGAGTGGTGGATCAAGCTGTGGAGGAGCGTGAACAGGAACAGTTATGGCAGGAACAGTTGTGGGAGCAATTTTCATCAGAATGTTTCCTCAACACCTGCAGCCGCACAGAGGGGGAGGAGGAGGAAGAGTCGTGTGGGGAAGAGGAGTCAGACTCAGATGATGAGGAAGGTGTTTCTTTGGAGGAGGAGGAGGCGGCGGCAGAAGAACAACCACAGCAGGCGTCACAGGGGGCTTGTGCTGCTCGACCTTCCCGTGGTATTGTTTGTGGCTGGGGGAGGAGGAGGACTTTCCAAACAACACTGAGGAGATGGATAGTACGTCTGGATCCGACTTTGTGCGTCTTTCGAGCTGTCCAGCCTGTTGAGGGACCTCCATATAAAAAAACTCAAGGGGAATGAGCTGTACATGGTGGCCACGCTACTAGACCCTCGGTATAGGCACAAAGTGGCAGATATGTTACCAACTCACCAGAAGGCAGAAAGGATGCAGCACATGCAGAACAAGCTGGCAACTATGCTTTACAATGCGTTAAGGGTGTTCTCACAGCACAACGTAATAAAGGTACCACTGCCAGTAATCCTTCTCCCATGTCCACGCAGGCAAGGACAGGACGCTCCAGTGTTCTCATGGTGATGTCGGACATGCGGACATTCTTTAGTCCAACGCCTCGCCTTAGCGTTTCCGGATCCACCCTCCACCAACGCCTGGACTGGCAGGTAGCCAACTACCTGGCCTTAAGTGTGGATGTAGACACTGTGAGCAGCGATGAACCCTTGGACTACTGGGTGCGCAGGCTTGACCTGTGGCCAGAGCTGTCACAATTTGTCATCCAACTTCTGTCTTGCCCTGCCTCAAGCGTCCTGTCAGAAAGGACCTTCAGCGCAGCTGGAGGCATTGTCATTGAGAAGAGAAGTCGCCTAAGTCACAAACGCGATCAGTACCTCACCTTTATCAAAATTAGTGAGGCATAGATCCTGGATGGCTACTGTCCGCCCGAAGACTAAGTCAGTCCCCACACAGAATCTCTGCCTGCACGCCGTGTGACTGGCTGCCTGCCCCAAGACTAAGTCGCTCCCCACATAGCACCTCTGCCCGCAGGCCACTTGACTGCCTTCTCAGCCACCACCAACAAGGTCCAGGACTCCAGGCGGATTCCTGAATTTTTAAGGTGCGGCCGCTATACTAATTTTTCTGGTGCGTGTACATGCCTGCCTAATTTTTCTGGCTGCAGTGCAGCTGCAACAACAAAACAAAAGGCATGTACATGTGCCCATTTCCCTTCGTGATCATTACCTTGCCGCGGTGAAGGGGCTTGTGCATCACAATGAAGCAATGGCCGCCGGCTGGCTATATGAGTGTCTCGGGGGTTGGCACACCAAAGATAATAAGGTCGTTACTTCATTGTGGACAGACCAAATTTGATCAGCTGTACAGTCACTGTTGTTCTATCATTGAGCTACCACAGCCCGGCGACCATATGGGCTTGAGAACCGCCACGGCCTGCACTCTGGCCATGGTGCGCACCAGTCCAGCACGGCCGTCACTACACAAACAGCTGTTTGCGGTGTGTTACACAGTGAGTTTGGTGTGTCAGTGTGAAGCAGTACTCTAATTACACTCCCTGATTGCTGTATACACATGCAAGATGTTTTAAAGCACTTTTGGCCTGCAATTTAGCATTCAATGTGATTTCTGCCCTTAAAACGCTGCTTTGCGTCCAATTCAGATTTTTCCTCGGGACTTTTGGTGTGTATCTCACTCCACCATGCCCCCCTCCAGGTGTTAGACCCCTTGAAACATCTTTTTCATTACTTTTGTGGCCAGCATAAATTTTTCTAGTTTTCAAAGTTCGCCTCCCCATTGAAGTCTACTGCGGTTCGCGAAAGTTCGGTTCACGCGAACCCGGTTTGCGAACCGAAAATCTGAGGTTCGGGGCATCTCTACTTATCAGTAATGGTTTGAGTGTCAGGAGCTCACCGATCTATACTGTATAAATAAAGGTTGTTGGAGTTGTGTTCCTGATGGTTGTCCACTGTGCTATCATCTACTCTCTGCATCAGATTTGTTTTTAGAGATGTTCTTTACAGAAAAAGAGTTTACAGAAATATAAGTATACCTCTAAGCAATTATTTTCGATATTCAGAAACATAACTTGAGTGGCTGCCTCTGAGGTCATTATACATTTTTCCCTGTATCTAAAGTACCAGCATATTTTAACACAGAGGCAAAGAAGATGTTTTAACTTGAAAGAGAATTTGGCAGCGGAGCATAAGGAAAGTCTGCTCGTTCTCATTTTGTTCTTGACATTTTCAGGCTAACAACTGAGAGACATTTATATTCTTCTCAGCAGGGCTGTGTGTGGCAAAGAGAGGGTGATAATGTAAAAAAGTGCCATTGTGACCTTCATCATAGCACATGCTCCCTTTGAATAATCACCCATGTTTGTTTATCTTGACTTGGGAAAATGGTAGTCAAATGAGATTGAAAGAGTAGATGATGTCATTAGCATGCTGTCATAGTGACACCGTACATTTTAAAACTTTACTTCACACAATGGCACACAGTCTAATTGCCCAGCAAAAGATATGTTAGCTGCAAGATTTATATTTTGACAATGCGTTTCAAGTGCATATGTCAGTTTTAATGTTAAATCTTGTGAAATTATCTCAAAACGTTAATGTACATTATTCACAGACTTTGTGACTTCTTTGGTATCTGTATAAACATATTAAAATGTACCTTTAATAAGCTCAAGGGAATGAGTATTACTTGCTTTGGACTACGACACTCTAAACTTAATACTTTATCACCCTGCTTGTTTTATAGTGTTATGCAGGATTAGCATCTTTATTACTTAATACACTCAGACCAGTTGCTGTTGAAATTTGATTTTTATGGTGACAATACCGCTTTAAGGCGCGCAAAGCTTTGTCATGGCAGGCGTAAACCTTTACGGCGGTAAACCGTGTGCGAAGCATAGCACAGGCGTGATAAGCATTATCACGCTTTTGTGAATCAATCCCATAAAGTGCAAGAAGCCTCAGGTACTGCTAATCCAAGGTCAGAGAAGCAACTGCACAGTTCAACTCTATTCAATGCCAAGTGCCTTTTAATAGGATAGAGAGAATGAAGGAACAAGATTTGTTACCTTGCTTACTGCATCATCCTCTATAATAATAGGCAACTGTCCCTGCGTAGCAGGGACAGTTGTCTCAGTGTAGCTGGGTCCGTGCTCTTTGCTACTGCGCATGTGCGCAGCACGGACCCAGCCTCACACAGGGAGGACGAGAAGGACGCAGGCGGGCGGCCAGGTGTGCGGCCAAGTGTGCGCGCGCGACGGGCGGGAGCGCGCATGCGCTTGGCAGCCACGCGGAGACAGACCTAACCCATTTTCAAACGGGCTAAGGTCACTAGTACTATAATAATATCACTAATCACAATAGTTTGCTATGGGAATTGCTGTCAGAACAAGGTAAGGACAAAAGTGTTGGAATAAGGATAAAGCTATTTTATAAATATGTTTTTTTAAAACATCAGTAAAGCTTTATATGTAATATAGTGTTTTTATATGTGTGTTAGGAAAGCACAAAGTAAATGTCATAATTTATAATTTACGACACAGAAAGTTGTTTTTTTCAACCTAGGCTATCAAATTCTAGCATTCACTCCCAGAGCAAATTTGAAGAATGAAAAAAAGAGAAATTAATTTGATTGCCACATTCAAACCAGCTTAATTTTGTGTTCCTGTTTTGTGTAGTGATTATAAAATATATTTTTTATACTATAGGGACTCTGGCACGCTTCCAGATCCCCTTTACTTTTGCTTATTCATGTCATGCTCACCGGCAGGCATTCCGTCTGGCGAGGCTTTGCTTCGTGCAGATGAACTCCCAAAGACGCAGACACGCAGGATATGATGCAAAGTGATGTTTTATTTACAGTGAAGGTATGTACATCAACAGTATTCAAAGTAGATTCCAGACCGTGCAGGAACAGGCATGCAACATTATGTTCATGAAGCAACTTGACAGGAGTATTTACCCAGGCAATATTAGTAAGTTCAAGTCCACCAGCAGGTATGTAGTTATTCATCCAGAATACAGCATACAGGACAAGAGCAAACACACGGGCTATAACTCCAAGAGGTCAGGCAGAACTGGAGCAACCAGACAGATATAATTCCTAGGACTCAGGCAAGACAGGAGCAGGAACTGAGGCTGCACAAGCAGGGAGGACAAACAATGCGACAGCACAGGCTGCTGGGAAGTCTGGATCTTAAGTACTCTGCTAACAAGGCCCTCACCTTGCAGGTGTTCAGACACTCCCATGTAATCTCACTGCAGCAGGACTGAGCCAAATGCAAAGCCAGCCCATAACTGCAGTGAGAAACAGAACTGAGAATCCTTGCACACACACATGCAATTCCATTGCAGCAATGTGCAGACAAAAACCGATGGACAGTCAGCCCATCACTGCAATGACAGGCAGAACTGAGAATCCTCACAGACTTGCATACAATTCCATTGCAGTAATGTGCAGACTGAAGCAAATGCAGAGTCAGCCCATCACTGCAATGACAGGCAGAACTGGGGATCCTAACATTACCCCCTCCTTTAAAGGCACACTCCGGGTGCCTACCAAACATCAGGACAAACAGAAACATCCCAAAACCAGACACGCGTTCAAACACCACATCAGGATCATTTCTGCCAAAGCTATGCCCAATAGAACCGGAACCTTCAGAGCGATGCCCATCTGAACCAAAACCTTCAGAGCGATGCCCAGTTAACCCGGAACCTTCAGAGCGATGCCCAGTTAAACCGGAACCTTCAGAGCGATACCCAGCTGAACCGAAACCTTCAGAGCAGTACCCAGCTGAACCGGAACCTTCAGAGCAATACCCAGCAGAACCGAAACCTTCAGAGCAATGCACACTGCCAACTTGACCTACAGAGCCAAGTCCTACTTTCTCTGAAATCTCTAGAAACCCCTCAGAGTCATCCAGAGTTCTCAGTGTAATGGAGGATTCCTCAGACATTCCATTCGGTCCACCAAGACCTATGGAAGTACCCAAAGAGACCCCAAAACCTGATTTGCAAGACATGGCAACTGTGTCTGAACAAGACAGGTCAGTAGCAGTGTCAGAGCATGCTGGGGCATGAGCAACTGCTGGGCATGCCGGCTTTAGAGCAACATCTGGGCCTGTTGAAGTACAGACAGCACTTGGGCATACAGTCACAAGGGCAACATCTGGGCATGCTGGAGCGCAGGCAGCGACTGGGCATGCTAAGACAAGGGCAACATCTGGGCATGCTGGAGCGGAGGCAGCGACTGGGCATGCTGACACAAGGGCAACATCTGGGCATGCTGGAGCGGAGGCATCAGGGCAAGCTATGACATGACTGATACCTGAAGTACACAGAGTGTTAGAGAAATTGTCACAATTGGGGAACTCAAAAAGAGATTGTTCACCTTCCACAAATTCTGTAGACATCAAATCAATAACTGACTCAACACTGGACTGGGAACTGCTGGACAGGGAACTGCTAGACAGAGAACCACCGGAGAGGGGACTGCTAGACTGGGGACCACTGGACGGTGAACTGCTGGACGGTGAACTACTGGACAGGGAAGAGCTGCTGGACTGGGGACTGCTGGACTGGGGACTGCTGGACAGAGAACCACCGGACAGGGGACTGCTAGACTGGGGACCACTGGACGGTGAACTGCTGGACTGGGAAGAGCTGCTGGACAGGGAAGAGCTGCTGGACAGGGAAGAGCTGCTGGACAGGGAAGAACTGCTGGACAGGGAACACAAAACTCCTCCATTCATAATATCAGACACAATTTCATTCTCCAACTTGGAAACATCAAGAGGTAAAGTCCCATGCTCTTCATATGTGGCCCAAGCTGATACCAACTCAGCCTTCACTGACTCTGACACAGTGTCGATACCTTCAGAAACGGTATGCACAGGTACGGGCCCAGTGACTGTATGTACTGGTATAGTGCATTCTGAGACCGGCACAATCATTCCTCGGATTGGCTCTGACTCACACCTGGTGCACTCAGTACTAGCTGGTATAGGTTCAGACTTGAGAAACTCAGAGACATGTTCTATTTTACCTTCCAGATCAGAGCTTACAAGAGATTCAAGAACAACAATATCCCTGGAAGGGACACACTTAGACTGGGAAACAAGATCATCATCATCAAGAACAGATTCATGGCTAAACATAGGTGCAGGCACTGTGTCTGTACCCATTGGCAGGTGACCTACCAGCACTGAGCCTGTCTCTTTATCGACTGACTCCGGCATGGCATTGGTAGCCGTGGGTTTAATACAGACTGGCCCTGGCACAATTACAGATTCAAAACTGAGCGACATTAATTCATCAAGATTACACATAGGTATAGGCTCTGTGTCTGTACCCTTATACATGGCATCCACCTGCTCTGGCTGGCTCTACTTAACGAGCAGCACTGGCTCGGCACATGTGCTCATAGTTTGGGTACAAACTGGCCCTTGCTCAATTGCAGATTCAAAACTGGGTAACATTAATTCAGGATTACACATGAGTGTAGGCTCTATGTTTGCACCCTTAGACATAGCATTCGCCTGCTCTGGCTGGCTCTCCTTAACGAGCAGCACTGGCTCGGCACATGTGCTCATAGTTTGGGTACAAACTGGCCCTTGCTCAATTGCAGATTCAAAACTGGGTAACATTAATTCAGGATTACACATGAGTGTAGGCTCTATGTTTGCACCCTTAGACATAGCATTCGCCTGCTTTGGCTGGCTCTCCTTAACGAGCAGCACTGGCTCGGCACATGTGCTCACAGTCTGGGTACAAACTGGCCCTTGTACTGACACAAGTTCAAACATAGAAACATTTTTATCAGAGTTCACATTAGAAACTTGGCATAAACTTTGATCAGGCTGTAAAGTATCAGCCAGCTCAGACTGGCAGGACTGCGACTGGACAAAGTTCAACTGGGCAGATGTGGCAAAGAAAGTTTGTGATGCTGCAGACGGAGTAGGACTTAAAGTATCATGAGACTGGTACTCTGTTGCAGTACATAGTGAGTCTGTAGTCAGGGAAACAAGATGCTGGGTTTCCACAACAGCAGAACTAGATGACAAAGTCTCTGGCGTAGACAGATTGGCAGATAAAGGTTGTACTGCAGAGTTCAACACTTGGGTACTAGAGGCAGATGAAGCAGTAGGTAACTTATATGGTTTTCCAGTAGGTAACTTATATGTGGTTCCAGTGCTATACCATGAAAAGAAACGGTCACATGGATGCATAGAGCCTCTCAATCTGTAAGCACTTGGAACAGCAAGAACATGGAACATGTGGAGCGCAAACCGGCTGAAACGAGAATTGCATAATGTAACGGAGCTATAGAACTTGAGGCGTTTTTTTACTTCCGAACTGGAGTCCGGAACAGAATGAAGCAGATGCATAGTAACAGAGTCCATTTCCTTAGATGATGGTGGAGATGCATCTTTATTCAACAAGGTTTGATCGGTGGTTGCTATGGACAACGAAATTACTGGTGTTGAATTTACCACACTTTTAATCTCTAAAGCTTGGGATGAGTAAAAAGTAGCAGTTTGAAGATCCTTTTTAGCAGACTGTGATACGGCAGTATTTAACAATTGGTTGGTGGTTGCTAAGGGCAACGGTAACACTGGGTTTGCAGATTCAGCACTGTTCTTAAGCACAGAATCCAGACAACATTGTGATGGGTGCAATGGAGACGTTAGAAAGTCTGTTGCTGCTGGCTGCAAGTCAGTTGAAGTATTTTTGTTTGCAGTTGCTAACGGCAACCGTATTGCAGAAACTGAAGTTTTACATTTTTTCATCTCAGGACTGAGTTTAGTATCAGACTGAACTGGATGCATAATAGTTTGAGGAACAGTTGCAGCAAAAACATCAGTTTGAGAAACTTTGCTTATTGTTGCTATAGACAATGGATCAACAGAAGCTGGAGTTGAAAAAACTTTTTTCACAGGGTTAGATTCAGAACAAGGTGATGCATGCATAGCAGTTTTTACCTCTGACATGGAGGAACCAGCATTTTGATAACTTAGACAGGTGGTTGCTACTGACAATGGATCATCCAGTACTTGATTTGCAGAGGAAGAAGTTGCAGAATCATTAACATGCTGAGTAGATGCAGATTGACTTGGCAAGACAACAGTAGTTTGCTGAATAACATCAGATGCAATACACAGTTTATGCACAGGAGAGAGTTTAGCAGACTTTTTTACAGGTCTTTTGAATGTCCCAGGATTGTCTGCCCTAAATGGACAAGCAGAAGTTTTAACTGTGGGTTCAGGCACAGGTTCAGATCTATCTTGCAGAATTAGTTTCACTGCACCAACTGAACTTTTAATAGATTTCTTTGATTGACAAGACTTGGTTTTAGATTTTTTACTTTGTCTTTTTGAAGGTTTAGCAGAGACAATGTTTCTGATTTGCATGAGGGCTGCAGCTGATTGTATAGGTTCAGAAGAAATTAATTCATCAAAGGTAGCACGAGGAATTGTCTTTCCTAACCAAACAGCACAAGCAAAGTTCAAAAACTCCACAGGAACATTTACAAAACTGTCAGAGAAGTTCAAAGTTTCAAGGGCCCAATCGAGCAATTCACCCTCAAATAGGCAATGAGAAATCAATGCAGACCAGGTAGTGTGTAGTGACAATCGAACAGCAGGCACTTGAAATAACTTTTGCAGTTCAGAACAAAACTCCAGAAACAACACAGAATCAAGTCTATTGAATTTTCTCTGAGGAATATAATCATACCTTCCGTTGTCCTGAGATCTGCTGGGAGTCGTTGTGGGCTGTCGCATTCTGTCATGCTCACCGGCAGGCATTCCGTCTGGCGAGGCTTTGCTTCGTGCAGATGAACTCCCAAAGACGCAGACACGCAGGATATGATGCAAAGTGATGTTTTATTTACAGTGAAGGTATGTACATCAACAGTATTCAAAGTAGATTCCAGACCGTGCAGGAACAGGCATGCAACATTATGTTCATGAAGCAACTTGACAGGAGTATTTACAAAGGCAATATTAGTAAGTTCAAGTCCACCAGCAGGTATGTAGTTATTCATCCAGAATACAGCATACAGGACAAGAGCAAACACACGGGCTATAACTCCAAGAGGTCAGGCAGAACTGGAGCAACCAGACAGATATAATTCCTAGGACTCAGGCAAGACAGGAGCAGGAACTGAGGCTGCACAAGCAGGGAGGACAAACAATGCGACAGCACAGGCTGCTGGGAAGTCTGGATCTTAAGTACTCTGCTAACAAGGCCCTCACCTTGCAGGTGTTCAGACACTCCCATGTAATCTCACTGCAGCAGGACTGAGCCAAATGCAAAGCCAGCCCATAACTGCAGTGAGAAACAGAACTGAGAATCCTTGCACACACACATGCAATTCCATTGCAGCAATGTGCAGACAAAAACCGATGGACAGTCAGCCCATCACTGCAATGACAGGCAGAACTGAGAATCCTCACAGACTTGCATACAATTCCATTGCAGTAATGTGCAGACTGAAGCAAATGCAGAGTCAGCCCATCACTGCAATGACAGGCAGAACTGGGGATCCTAACAATTCATAAATCTTGCTTCTAATCTCCAAGCAAGTAATATACAGGATATTCTAAAAAAAATTAGCATATTGTGATAAAGTTCAATATTTTCTGTAATGTACTGATAAACATTAGACTTTCATATATTTTAGATTCAATTACACACAACTGAAGTAGTTCAAGCCTTTTATTGTTTTAATATTGATGATTTTGGCATACAGCTCATGAAAACCCAAATTTCCGATCTCAAAAAATTAGCATATTTCATCCGACCAATAAAAGAAAAGTGTTTTTAAAACAAAAAAAGTCAGCCTTCAAATAATTATGTTCAGTTATGCACTCAATACTTGGTCGGGAATCCTTTTGCAGAAATGACTGCTTCAATGCGGCGTGGCTTGGAGGCAATTAGCCTGTGGCACTGCTCAGGTGTTATCGAGGCCCAGGATGCTTTATGCCAAAATCATCAAAATTAAAACAATAAAAGGCTTGAACTACTTTAGTTGTGTGTATTTGAATCTAAAATATTTGAAAGTCTAATGTTTATCAGTACATTACAAAAAATAATGAACTTTATCACAATATGCTAATTTTTTGAGAAGATCCTGTAGTACAACAGACAAAGAGTGAGAAAAATGCACATTTTTGAATGCACATTTAATCAACTGAAAAAATGCACCAATTCCCATACAACACTTTTAAAAATGAATGAACCCTTTACTCAACCCAGTGAAGCAGTGATCTAAATGATCAGTTCAAGTTTATGTAAACATTACATGAATCAGAATATTTTTTATTTTACCCAATAAGTTTACACTTACATAGAAGGAATTTGACTTGGTAGTTGCTTAACGGACACAGACAATATGATACAAGAACAGACAGCATAGATACAGTATTACAAGTCAAGAATAGTGTTGTCCCCTACGGTTCGCACGCGAACATCGCTGGTTCGCTTTCGTAATCAAATGCAAAACTTATGCGAGTTCGACCCTCCCCCAATACTACATCATTGGGCTAAACGTTGACCCTCTACATCACAGTCAGCAGACACATGGCAGCCAATGAGGCTGCACTCCCTCCTGGAGCCCCCCCCCCCCCCCCCTATATAAGGCAGCAGGGTCGGCCATGATCTCACTCTGTCTGCTGATGTAGTGAGAGAAGGGAAAGGAACCTGCTGCAGAGATAGGGAAAGGTTAGTTAGGCTCTTGTAGCTTGCTCCTAGCTGATATTTGTTGTTGAAAAGCACCACAAAAAGAGCTCTTTTCAGAGCTAAAGTTCTTGAGAAGTGTTTTTTTTTTGTGTGTGCCACTGACACTGCATTATACAGCTCTGTGTGTCACAGCTGGCCCTTGCTAATTGCTATACTGTGCCAGGCTCAGCACATTCAGTGTATACCTTTCACTGGCAATGGACCTGTGTGTGTGAAAGCTGCACATTGTATTGTGTAATACCAGTCCGTGCATACCTGTAAGTACACCTGTGACCGCACATTGTATTATATACCAGCAGTCAGTGCATTCATTTTCACTGGACCTGTGTGTGTCACAGCTGCACATTGTATTGTGTAATACCAGTCCGTGCATACCTGTAACTGCACCTGTGACTGCACATTGTATTATATACCAGCAGTCACTGCATACCTTTTACTGCACCTGTCTGTGTGACTGCACATTGTTTTACCAGCAATCACTGCATACCTTTTACTGCACCTGTCTGTGTGACTGCACATTGTTATACCAGTTATACCATTGTTATACACATTGTTATACCAGTCAGTGCATACATGTTAACTGCACCTGTGACTGCACATTGTATTATATACTGTACCAGCAGTCAGCGCATCCATTTTCACTGCACCTGCATGCACATTGTTCTACCAGCAGTCACTGCATACCTTTTACTGCACCTGTGTGACTGCACATTGTTCTACCAGCAGTCACTGCATACCTTTTACTTCACCTGTGTGACTGCACATTGTTCTACCAGCAGTCACTGCATATCTTTTACTGCACCTGTCTGTGTGACTGCACATTGTTCTACCAGCAGATACTGCACCTGTGTGACTGCACATTGTTATAACAGTTATACCATTGTTATACACATAGTTATACCAGTCTGTGCATACCTGTCAACTGCACCTGTGACCGCACATAGTATTATATACCAGCAGTCAGTGCATCCATTTTCACTGCACTTGCGTAACTGCACATTGTTCTACCAGCAGTTACTGCATACCTTTTACAGCACCTGTGTGACAGCAGCACATTGTTCTACCAGCAGTCACTGCATACCTTTTACTGCACCTGTGTGACTGCACATTGTTCTACCAGCAGTCACTGCATAACTTTTACTGAACCTGTGTGACTGCACATTGTTATACCAGCAGTTACTGCAACCTTTTCACTGCACCTGTGTGACTGCACATTGTATTAGTCAAGTCAGTGCATACCTTTCACTTCATCCCCCCCAATATGGACAAAACAAAAGGCAGAGGCAGGCCACCCGGCAGGTCTGTTCGAAGTCGTGCTGACGTGATTTCATTTGGCCCTGGACCAAAGTACAGTGCTCAGAAGGCACGTGCCATCAACTCCCAAGATTGTCAGGACGTACTTGACTATTTAACACAGAAAACCTCATCTTCCACAGCCACCAGCGCTACTACAAGAACCACATCCACATTTGACACTTCGCAGGAGTTATTTGGTGGGGAATTAACTGATTCACAGCCACTATTGTTACAACAAGGTGAAGACGCTAAACAAGTTACACCACCTCATATTTCTGAGTCACTATGGACATAGGATGTGAGGGGAGGATGAAGTACCTGCTGTTGGTGCAGTTTTGGAGGTGTCTGATACAAGCGAAGCTGTGGAGGATGATTATGATGATGATTATGATAATACTGTCATGGATGTCACGTGGGTTCCCAATAGAGGAGATGAACAGGGGGACAGTTCAGAGGGGGGGGTCAGAGAAGAGTAGGAGGTGATGAGTTGCTGAAAGAAGCAAGGGGGAGCTCGTCATCAGAAACAGCTGGTGGCAGTGTCTGGCGCAGGGGTGCCGCCAGGCACCAAGCAGACCAAGCGGCCGCTTGGGGCCTCATGTTTTTAGGGGCCTCGGAAGCTCCATGACGTCACACCAGGGGCGCGCTGCTTTTTTTTTTTATATTACAGTCTCTGGACTCCGGAAAGATGCCACAGCTACGAGTGCTGTTTGGCCACACCTCTCTTTCCTCCTCCTCCTCCTCTCTGGCTGGTACAGAGAGAGACGTCAGACGTGCACACTTTGACCTGACGTCTCTCTGCAAAAACGAATGAGGCGGGAAACAGCTGGGGAGAGGAGACAGACCAGCTGGCTGGAGATCCTGACCAGCGGAGATGTGCACGACAGGCCCAGCGGCTCTTCGGACTAACCTCTGCCTGTCATTGATGGATGTGTCTGCCTCTGACTACTTCTCCCCTGAGGCAAGTAAAAGCGACACTGCTGGGGATGAGTGAGGTCCAGACAGGAGATTGTGTGTGATGGCTTCTCACAGGCAAGAGGCAAGTGTATGAATGGGAAGTGGAGAGCTGGCATGTTTGCGTGTGGTCTGGGAGGGGGAGATGTGAACATGTCTGAGGGGATTTTTCTGCTGACATGTGGCCGGAGTTGCGTTTGTTTTCTGCTGACATGTGGCCGGAGTTGCGTTTTTGTTTTCTGCTGACATGTGGCCGGAGTTGCATTTTTGTTTTCTGCTGACATGTGGCCGGAGTTGCGTTTTTGTTTTCTGCTGACATGTGGCCTGAGTTGCGTTTTTGTTTTCTGCTGACATGTGGCCTGAGTTGCGTTTTTGTTTTCTGCTGACATGTGGCCGGAGTTGCGTTTGTGTTTTCTGCTGACATGTGGCCGGAGTTGCGTTTGTTTTCTGCTGACATGTGGCCGGAGTTGCGTTTGTTTTCTGCTGACATGTGGCCGGAGTTGCGTTTGTTTTCTGCTGACATGTGGCCGGAGTTGTGTTTTTCTGCTGACATGTGGCCGGAGTTGCGTTTGTTTTCTGCTGACATGTGGCCGAAGTTGCGTTTGTTTTCTGCTGACATGTGGCGGGATTTGCGTTTGTTTTTTGCTGACATGTGGCCCAAAATTTGTTTGTTTTCTGCTGACATGTGGCCGGAGTTGCGTTTGTTTTCTGCTGACATGTGGCCGGACTTGCGTTTGTTGTCTGCTGACATGTGGCCGGAGTTGCGTTTGTTTTCTGCTGACATGTGGCCGGAGTTGCGTTTGTTTTCTGCTGACATGTGGCCGGATTTGCGTTTGTTTTCTGCTGACATGTGGCCGGATTTGCGTTTGTTTTCTGCTGACATGTGGCCGGATTTGCGTTTGTTTTCTGCTGACATGTGGCCAGATTTGCGTTTGTTTTCTGCTGACATGTGGCCGGATTTGCGTTTGTTTTCTGCTGACATGTGGCCGGATTTGCGTTTGTTTTCTGCTGACATGTGGCCGGATTTGCGTTTGTTTTCTGCTGACATGTGGCCGGATTTGCGTTTGTTTTCTGCTGACATGTGGCCGGATTTGCGTTTGTTTTCTGCTGACATGTGGCCGGATTTGCGTTTGTTTTCTGCTGACATGTGGCCCAAAATGCGTTTGTTTTCTGCTGACATGTGGCCTAAAATGCGTTTGTTTTCTGCTGACATGTGGCCGGATTTGCGTTTGTTTTCTGCTGACATGTGGCCGGATTTGCGTTTGTTTTCTGCTGACATGTGGCCGGATTTGCGTTTGTTTTCTGCTGACATGTGGCCGGAGTTGCGTTTTTCTGCTGACATGTGGCCGGATTTTCGTTTGTTTTCTGCTGACATGTGGCCGGAGTTGCGTTTGTTTTCTGCTGACATGTGTTCGGATTTGCGTTTATTTCTGCTGACATGTGGCCGGATTTGCGTTTGTTTTCTGCTGACATGTGGCTGGATTTGCGTTTGTTTTCTGCTGACATGTGGCCGGATTTGCGTTTGTTTTCTGCTGACATGTGGCCGGATTTGCGTTTGTTTTCTGCTGACATGTGGCCGGAGTTGCGTTTTTCTGCTGACATGTGGCCGGATTTGCGTTTGTTTTCTGCTGACATGTGGCCGGAGTTGCGTTTGTTTTCTGCTGACATGTGGCCGGAGTTTCGTTTGTTTTCTGCTGACATGTGGCCGGATTTGCGTTTGTTTTCTGCTGACATGTGGCCGGAGTTGCGTTTGTTTTCTGCTGACATGTGGCCGGAGTTGCGTTTGTTTTCTGCTGACATGTGGCCGGATTTGCGTTTGTTTTCTGCTGACATGTGGCCGGAGTTGCGTTTGTTTTCTGCTGACATGTGGCCCAAAATTCGTTTGTTTTCTGCTGACATGTGGCCCAAAATTCGTTTGTTTTCTGCTGACATGTGGCCGGAGTTGCGTTTGTTTTCTGCTGACATGTGGCCCAAAATGCGTTTGTTTTCTGCTGACATGTGGCCGGATTTGCGTTTGTTTTCTGCTGACATGTGGCCGGATTTGCGTTTGTTTTCTGCTGACATGTGGCCGGAGTTGCGTTTGTTTTCTGCTGACATGTGGCGGGATTTGCGTTTGTTTTCTGCTGACATGTGGCCGGATTTGCGTTTGTTTTCTGCTGACATGTGGCCAGATTTGCGTTTGTTTTCTGCTGACATGTGGCCGGAGTTGCGTTTGTTTTCTGCTGACATGTGGCCGGAGTTGCGTTTGTTTTCTGCTGACATGTGGCCGGAGTTGCGTTTGTTTTCTGCTGACATGTGGCCGGATTTGCGTTTGTTTTCTGCTGACATGTGGCCCAAAATTCGTTTGTTTTCTGCTGACATGTGGCCCAAAATTCGTTTGTTTTCTGCTGACATGTGGCCGGATTTGCGTTTGTTTTCTGCTGACATGTGGCCCAAAATGCGTTTTGTTTTCTGCTGACATGTGGCCGGATTTGCGTTTGTTTTCTGCTGACATGTGGCCGGATTTGCATTTGTTTTCTGCTGACATGTGGCGGGATTTGCGTTTGTTTTCTGCTGACATGTGGCCCAAAATGCGTTTGTTTTCTGCTGACATGTGGCCGGAGTTGCGTTTGTTTTCTGCTGACATGTGGCCGGATTTGCGTTTGTTTTCTGCTGACATGTGGCCGGAGTTGCGTTTGTTTTCTGCTGACATGTGGCCGGAGTTGCGTTTGTTTTCTGCTGACATGTGGCCGGATTTGCATTTGTTTTCTGCTGACATGTGGCCGGAGTTGCGTTTGTTTTCTGCTGACATGTGGCCGGAGTTGCGTTTGTTTTCTGCTGACATGTGGCCCAAAATGCGTTTGTTTTCTGCTGACATGTGGCCCAAAATGCGTTTGTTTTCTGCTGACATGTGGCCGGAGTTGCGTTTGTTTTCTGCTGACATGTGGCCGGATTTGCGTTTGTTTTCTGCTGACATGTGGCCGGAGTTGCGTTTGTTTTCTGCTGACATGTGGCCGGAGTTGCGTTTGTTTTCTGCTGACATGTGGCCCAAAATGCGTTTGTTTTCTGCTGACATGTGGCCCAAAATGCGTTTGTTTTCTGCTGACATGTGGCCGGAGTTGCGTTTATTTTCAATGTCATGGTCACCCCGTTTTTTCGGCACTATGCACGCCCCTTCCCTCCCCCCCACGCCCTTTTTCCGCCACGCTACGTGTGCGGCAAACACCCACTCCAGTCCCGCTCCAACCACATGTCATGGCCACGCCCACTGGCTGCAGAATAGCCACGCCCATTTTTTGCCACGGCGCAGGATGGGGCCACTACCTACAGTCCGCTTGGGGCCACAAAAACCTTAGCTGCACCTCTGGTCTGGCGGCATGTATCACCACCTATGGACAGCCAGCCAACATGCCCTTCAACATAGTTGCTGACGCCACCACCAAAGTGCCATCATCCCAGGGCTCAGCGGTGTAGACATTTTTTGTGTGTTTGCCTCAGATGAGAGCAATGCCATCTGTACTCTCTTCCACCAAAAATTGAGCCGTGGAAAGACCAAGACCCGCGTAGGTACAACTCCCTTTACCAGGCACATGACAAAAAAGCACAAACTGCAATGGGAAGTCCACCTGATGAAAAGCAGCACACAAAAGCAAAGCCACCCTCCTACTCCTCTTCCTTCTTCAGGTGAAGCATCTTCAGCTGCTTTATCCCTTGCACCTTCACAGCCACCCTCCTCCACTCCGCCTCTCACCTTGAGCGGTTCCTGCTCCACTGCCCACAGCAGCAGCCAGGTGTCCGTGAAGGAAATCTTTGAGAGGAAGAAGCCAATTTCTGCCAGTCACCCCCTTGCCCGGCGTCTGACAGCCGGCTTGGCAGAACTGTTATCTCGCCAGCAGTTACCATACCGGCTGGTGGACTCTGAGGCCTTTCAAAAATGTGTGGCCATTGGGACACCGCAGTGGAAGATACCAGGCTGCAATTACTTTTCTCAAAAGGCGATACCCAAACTGTACGGTGATGTAGAAAGGCAAGTGGTGTCATCTCTGGGACACAGCGTTGGGTCAAGGGTCCATCTGACCACGGATGCCTGGTCTGCCAAGCACGGTCAGGGCAGGTACATTACTTATACAGTATAGATAAAACCTTGATGCTGCAACCACAATTTTTGTTCAGCACCAGATTGGCCAATTTTATTATGCAGAAACCACAGTGCAAAAGCACCACCACTGTGGTTTCTGCATAATAAAATTGGCCAATCAGCCTAAAATCCAGGTCGAAACCCAGTCTTTTTCTATTCTGGACATTACTTATACGGCACATTGGATCAACCTGGTGACCGCTGGCAAGCAGGGAGTACATGGCTGTGCACAGGGCAGTTTCTAGGCTAAATTGCACCCAGGGCGAGTGTGTGAAATTGCGCCCCCTTCTCCCCCACCCCCTGGACTCGTGAACGCTTGCTCTTTAGGGACAGTCACACAGCCACAGGTCACAAGTAGATCTGCCTACTTACTAGCAACCAGCCACTCATCCAGGAGGAAGCAGGGACCAACACACAGGTGAAGAGAGCCAAGAAAGCTGACCCCTTTATAGGCGCTGCGCATTGACAGCCTGCAGTACCGCTACAGGGCAACAGGTGTCATTACACGGTGGTGACGTGATGATGACTTGACGTTGGATGCAGGCAGCCCAGCAGGAGTCAAGGAAGGTGATAGGACTGGTAATCTTCTTTATTTGTTTCATTTGGCTGCACCACGCATCACCAGCTCCCTAGCGATTATGTCCTTCTGCCTGCGCCCCCCTTCTTTTTCTTGCCAGTCTGCGCCCAGGGCGGTCGCACTGCCCGCACTGCCCAAGAAACGGCCCTGGCTGTGCAGCGGACCTAGTTGTGACACCTCCACGGCTTGAAGGCAAGCCTGCTGCCACCTCATCTCCTTCTCCTCCTACTCCTTCTGCTACATACTCTTTACTGTCGTCATCCTGCTCCTTGGCTGAGTGGCAGTGCTACTCTACTGGTGCTGCGATCTCCTCTCCAACTACACACCCCCAGCTCCCCAGGGCCTATATGCTGCATGCCAGGTACGACGGTGTCACGCCATCTTGGACATGTCTTGCCTCAAAGCCGAGAGTCACACTGGAGCAGCTCTCCTGGCTGCTCTGAACAAACAGGTGGATCAGTGGCTGACCCCGCACCAACTGGAGATCGGCAACGTGGTGTGTGACAATGGCAGCAATCTCATTTCGGCTTTGAGTTTGGTAAAGTTGACACATGTACCCTGCATGGCACATGTGCTCAATCTTACAATCCAAAGATTTGTCAGTAAGTACCCAGGCTTACAGGAGATCCTGAAGCAGTCCCAGGAAGGTGTGTGGGCATTTCAGAAGGTCCTACACGGCCATAGGGCGCTTGGCCGATATTCAGCGGAGAAACAACTTGCCAGTGAGGAGCTTGATCTCACTGGAATTCAACGCTCCTCATGTTTGACCACCTGCTACAACAGGAGAAAGCCATCAAACAGTATCTGTACAACTACAGTGAAAGGATGTGCTCTGGGGAGCTGAGGATGTTATGGCCGAAGTACTGGACACTCATGCGTGATGCCTGCAGGCTCATGTGTCTGTTTGAGGAGGTGACAAACCTGGTGAGTCGCAGTGAAGGCACCATCAGTGACTTGATCCCAAATACTTTTCTCCTGGAACGTGCCGTGCATAGAGTGGTGGATCAAGCTGTAGAGGAGCGTGAACAAGAGGAGGAGGAAGAGTTTTTGGAAACATCATCTGCGGTATCACAGAGGAGGGGGGAGGAGGAGTGGGGAAGAGGAGTCAGATGAGGAAGGTAGGTTTTTTTGAGGAGGAGGTGGATGAACAACCACAGCAGGCGTCACAGGGGGCTTGTGCTGCTCTCCTTTCCCGTGGTATTGTTCATGGCTGGGGGAGGAGAACTTACCTGTAGAGATGGGCTGAACGTGTTCGCCGGCGAACGGTTCCAGGCGAACCCAGGGTGGTTCGCCTTCGCCGGCGAAGGCGAAATTTCCCGGAAGTTCGATTCGCCCCATAATGTTCTATGAGGGTCAACTTTGACCCTCTGCATCACAGTCAGCAGGCGCATTGTAACCAATCCGGCTATACTAAGCCCTGGAGCCCCACCCCCCCCTTATAAAAGGCAGGCTCCGGTGGCCATTAGCCTCACTCGTGTGCCTGCTAGAGACAGACTAGGGACAGCTGCTGCAGACTTGTTCTCCTAAGGACAGATTAGTCAGGCTCTTGCCTTCTTAGCTTGCTCCTAGCTGAATCTTATTGCTACAATAGCGCCCCAGAACAGCTCTTTTCAGAGCTCATCCTGCTCATGTGATCAATTTTTTTTCTCTGTGTTTGAAACTGACACTTGTGTTGCTTAGACAGCATTGCTAATTCATACTGTGTGTCCCACTGCCAGCAGCAGCAGCAGCAGCAGCACATTCAGTGACTACCTGTGTGTGTGAGACACTTGTGTTGCTTAGACAGCATTGCTAATTCATACTGTGTGTGTCCCACTGCCAGCAGCCCACCAGCATCAGCAGCACATTCAGTGACTACCTGTGTGTGTGACAGGGAGCTGCACATTGTACTACTTACCCAGTACTGCATTTACCTACTACTAGTACCTGTTGTGTTTAATTAACCCACCTCATCACTGCATACACCTACGTTTGTGTTGAGTGAACCCACCTCGCTGCACATAACTACCTTTTGTGTTGAGTGAACTTGCCTCACTGCATATAACTACCTTTGGGTTGAGTGAACTCACCTCACTGCATATAGCTGCCTTTTGTGATCAGTGAACTCACCTCTCTGCATATATAACTACCTTTGGGTTGAGTGAACTAACCTCACTGCATATAACTACCTTTGTGTTGAGTGAACTCAGCTGACTGCATCTAACTACCTTTTGTGTTCAGTGAACTCACCTCACTGCATATATAACTACCTTTGGGTTGAGTGAACTCACCTCACTGCATATATAACTACCTTTTCTGTTGAGTGAACTCACCTCACTGCATATATAACTACCTTTGGGTTGAGTGAACTAACCTCACTGCATATAACTACCTTTGTGTTGAGTGAACTCAGCTGACTGCATCTAACTACCTTTTGTGTTCAGTGAACTCACCTCACTGCATATATAACTACCTTTGGGTTGAGTGAACTCACCTCACTGCATATATAACTACCTTTTCTGTTGAGTGAACTCACCTCACTGCATATATAACTACCTTTGGGTTGAGTGAACTAACCTCACTGCATATAACTACCTTTGTGTTGAGTGAACTCAGCTGACTGCATCTAACTACCTTTTGTGTTCAGTGAACTCACCTCACTGCATATATAACTACCTTTGGGTTGAGTGAACTCACCTCACTGCATATACCTAGCTTCCCCCCTGAGATGGACAAAATGGACAAACCAGGTAGAGGAAGCAGTCGAGGCAGACCCAGAGGAAGGCCACCTGGCACTGGCAGGTCTGTGCGAGGTGGTGTTGCTGTGATTTTGTGCGGACCTGGCCCAAAGTACAGTACTCAGAAGAAGGCACGTGCCATCACTTCCCAAAATTGTGAGGACGTGTATTTAACACAGAACACCTCATCTCCCGCAGCCACCAGCGCTACAACAAGCACCACATCCACTGCATTTGACACTTTGCAGGAGTTATTTGGTGGTGGTGGTGAAATCACTGATTCACAGCCACTACTGCAACAAGAAGAAGGCGCAGGTACACCACCTCATACGTCTGAGTTAGGTGGCGATAGTATGGACATAACGTGTGAGGAGGGGCATGTTGAACCACCTGAAGTTGGTGCAGTTGTGGAGTTGTCTGAGGAAAGCGAAGCTGGGCAGGAGGATTATGATGATGATTATACGGATGCCACGTATGTTCCCAATAGAGGAGATGACCAGGGGGACAGTTCAGAGGGGGAGCCAGAGAGGAGTAGGAGGAGACGACTCCATGATAGAAGCAGAGGGAGCTCATCCTCAGAAACAGCTGGGGGCAGTGTCTGGCACCATGTATCGCCAGCTATGGCCAGCCAGCCAACATGCCCTTCAAGGTCAGCTGTTGATGCCACCATAGTGCCATCACCCCAGGAGGGCTCAGCGGTTTGGAAATATTTTAACGTGTGTGCCTCAGATAGGAGCAAAGCCATCTGTTCTCTCTGCCTCCTCAAATTGAGCCGTGGAAAGGCCAACACTCACGTAGGGACAAGTGCCTTACGAAGGCACCTGGAGAAAAAGCACAAACCGCTATGGGAAGAACACCTGAGGTAAAGCAGCACACCTCAAAAGACAAGCCACCCTCCTTCTCTTCCTCCTTCAGGTGCATCATCTTCATCCGCTTTCTACCTTGAACCTTCACAGCCACCCTCCTTCACACCGCCTCTGCCCTTGAGCGGTTCCTGCTCCTCTGCCCACAGCAGTAGCCAGGTGTCCGTGAAGGAAGTCTTTGAGCGAAAGAAGCCAATTTCGGCCAGTCACCCTCTTGCCCGGCGTCTGACAGTAGATGCGGCGGAACTATTAGCTCGCCAGCTATTACCATACAAGCTGGTGGAGTCAGAGGCTTTCCGTAAATTTGTGGCCATTGGGACACCGCAGTGGAAGATACCAGGCCACACTTATTTTTCACGAAAGGCCATACCCAAACTGTACCGTGCAGTTCAGAGGCAAGTGGTGTCATCGATTGTGAAGAGCGTTGGGTCAAGGGTCCATCTGACCACAGATGCCTGGTCTGCAAAGCACGGTCAGAGCAGGTACAACATGGGTCTCAGCAGACTCCCACTTCGGGCCGGAATCCAACCTTCATTACCCGTGGTGACAATGGCAGACTTGCCCTCCATAACGGATTCCTGTTAAAGGATTTAAAGTTGATTCATTACAATTAGGGCTTTAAAAGTCCTCCTGAGTCCTGTATTGTTATTTTTGGTCACTACCTTGGGGCGGGCGTGCATGCCTGCCTGCTGCCCTCCTTGCCTGGATGTGTGGTGGTAGCCGTTTCTTTGGCTCCAACTCCGGAACGCAATACAACCATCTACAGTTTCAAACAATTTAAAAATACAACCATCTACATTTTAAAACAATTTAAAAATACAACCATCTACAGTTTCAAACAATTTAAAAATACAACCATCTACAGTTTCAAACAATTGAAAAATACAACCATCTACAGTTTCAAACAATTGAAAAGAATGGCAAACTTGCCCTCCATAAAACATTCTTGGCAAATGCTTTCGACTTGGTTTGTCTTCCGCTAGGTCAAGGGTCCATGATCTGACCACAGATGCCTGGTCTGCAAAGCACGGTCAGGGCAGCTATAGCATGGGTCTCAGCAGGCTCCCACTTCGGGCCGGAATCCAACCTTCATTCCCCGCCCATTACCCGTGGTGACAATGGCAGACTTGCCCTCCATAACGGATTCCCATTAAAGGATTTAAAGTTGATTCATTACAATTTGGGCCTCAAAAGTCCTCCTGAGTCCTGTATTGTTATTTTTGGTCACTACCTCGGGGCGGGCGTGCATGCCTGCTGCCCTCCTTGCCTGTGTAGTGGTAGCCGTTGCTCAGGCTCCACACCGGATTCCATCCCTCATTCCCCAGCCATTACCCGGGGTCACAAATGGCAGACTTGCTCGCCTCCATATGATTCTCCTGAAAGGAATGTGGTGTCATCTTTGCCCGCCATAACTGGTTCTCATTAAAGGATTTAAAGTACATTCATTCAAATACACAGCAGGGCCTCAAAAGTCCTCCTCCTGTATTGTTATTTTTGGTCACTACCTTGGGGCGGGCCTGCCTGTTGCCCTCCTTGGATGTGTAGTGGTAGCCGTTGCTCAGGCTCCACACCGGATTCAAACCCTCATTCCCCGGCCATTACCCGGGGTCACAATGCCAGACTTGCCCGCCTCCATTGGATTCTTATTGTAGCGGTACTGAAGAAGTACACAGCAAGTAGAAAATGTAATTTAAAAACAAAACGTAAGCTTTTTAATATTGCCATGGAAAGTTGATAAGGCAGTCACACATTACCTGACATCACTGAGTGAGGAAGAGCAATCTCGCCATGTTGCACAGTAGTCCAGCATGGCCGTCACTACACAAACAGCTGGTAACTTGCGGTGCGTTACACAGTTAGTTTGGTGTGTCAGTGTGAAGCAGTACTCTAATTACACTACCTGATTGATGTATACACATGCAAGATGTTTTAAAGCACTTTAGGCCTGTCATTTAGCATTTAATGTGATTTCTGCCCTTAAAACGCTGTTTTGCGTTCAATCCAGATTTTTCCCCCGGGACTTTTGGCGTGTATCCCACTCCGCCATGCCCCCCTCCAGGTGTTAGACCCCTTGAAACATCTTTTCCATCACTTTTGTGGCCAGCATAATTTTTTCTACTTTACAAAGTTCGCCTCCCCATTGAAGTCTATTGCGGTTCGCAAACTTTTTCGCGAACCGAACCTTCCGCGGAAGTTCGCGAACCCGGTTCGCGAACCTAAAATCGGAGGTTTGGCCCATCACTGCTTACCTGACATCACTGAAGAAGAGAAAGACAAGATGGCTAGTATGGTGGCATCCGAATTTGTGCAGATGGTGTCTTTCATTCTGTCCAGCCTGTTGAGGGACCCCTGTATAAAAAAAACTCAAGGGGAATGACCTGTATTGGGTGGCAACACTACTAGACCCTCGGTATAAGCACAAAGTGGCAGAGATGTTACCAATTACTCACAAGGCTGAAAGGATGCAGCACTTAAAACACCATTTGGCAAGTATGCTTTACAGTGCGTTTAAGGGTGAGGTCACAGCACAACGGAATAAAGGTGCCACTGCCAGTCATCTTCCTCCTCCTCCCATGTCCACGCAGGCAAGGACAAATCACTCTAGCGATCTCATGGTGATGTCGAACATGCAGACAGTCTTTACTCCAACGCCTCACCTTAGCCATTCCGGATCCACCCTCCACCAACGCATCGACCAGCCGACTACTTGGCCTTAAAGAAGAACTCCAGTGAAAATAATGTAATAAAAAGGTGCTTAATTTTTACAATAATTATGTATAAATGATTCAGTCAGTGTTTGCCCATTGTAAACTCTTTTAAATCCCTAATTTACATTTTTACTGTTGGCAGGTGATGTAGCTGCTGCATGTTTTTTTGGCAGTTGGAAACAGCTGTAAACAGCTATTTCCCACAATGCAACAAGGTTCACAGACAGGAAACTGCCAGGAGTACCACGGTCCTCAGAGTTTCTTGTGGGAGGGGTTTCACCACAATATCAGTCAAACAGCGCCCCCCTGATGGTCTGTTTGTGAAAAGGAATAGATTTCTCATGTAAAAGGGGGTATCAGCTACTGATTGGGATAAAGTTCAATTCTTGGTCGCAGTTTCTCTTTAAGTGTGGATGTAGACACTATGAGCAGCGATGAACCCCTGGACTACTGGGTATGCAGGCTTGACCTGTGGCCAGAGCTGTCACAATTTGCCATCCAACATCTGGCTTTCCCTGCCTCAAATGTCCTGTTAGAAAGGACCTTCAGCGCAGCTGGAGGCATTGTCAGTGAGAAGAAAAGTCGCCTAGGTCAAAAAAGTGTTCAGTACCTCACCTTTATCAAAATGAATGAGGCATGGATCCCGGAGGGCTACTGCCTGGCCGAAGTCAGTTCCCACACACAGAATCTCTGCCTGCACGCCATGTAACAGCCAGCCCCAAGACTAAGTCGGTCCCCACACAGCACCTCTGCCTGCAGGCCGATTAACTGCCTTCTCCGCCACCACCAACAGGGTCCAGGACTCCAGGTAGATTCCTGAATTTTTAAGGCCGCTGCAAGCAGCGGCCGCTATAATAATTTTTCTGGTGCATGTACATGCCTGCCTAATTTTTCGGGCTGCACTGCGGCTGCAACAACAAAACAAAAGGCCAGGGGCATAGCAATAGGGGTTGCAGAGGTTGCGACCACATCTGGGCCCTTGGGACAGAGGTGCCCCGAAGGGCCCTCCCTCAACTTCAGTATTAACTCTCTATTGGTCCTGTGCTCATAATAATCACTTCTTTAGATACTTTGAATAGTGGTAATCATTAACAAAATATTCTCCATCCCCTTCTTGCACCTCTGACACTGTAGTTGCCATTGGCAGATTTTGGTGCGCCATGTCAATTGTTATGTATAGAGTGCTTGGGGGGCCCCATTGTAAAACTTCGGGGCCGATAGCTCCTTAGCTACGCCACTGCAAAAGGCATGTACAGGTGTCAACTCCCCTTCATGATCCTTACCTTGCCACGGTGAAGGGGCTTGTGTATCAGAATGAAGCAATGACTGGCTAAAGGAGTGTGTTAGGGTTGGGGAGCACACCTGACTCAAGAAGATAATAAGGTCATTGCTTCATTGTAGACAGACCAAATTCGATGAGCTGGACACTCAGTCTCTGTTGTTCTGTCATTCAGCTACCTCAGCCCGACCATATTGGCTTGAAAACCGCCATTGCCTGCACTCTGGCCATGGTGCACACCAGTCCTGCATGGCCGTCACTACACAAACAGCTGTTTGCGGGATGTTACACAGTGAGTTTAGTCTGTCAGTGTGAAGCAGTACACTAATTACACTACCTGATTGATGTATACACATGCAAAATGTTTTAAAGCACTTTAGGCCTCCAATTTAGCAATGCAATGTTATTTCTGCCCTTAAACCCTGCTGTGCGTCAAATATGGATTTTTCTCTGGGACTTTTGGCATGTATCCCACTCCGCCATGCCCCCCTCCAGGTGTTAGACCCCTTGAAACATCTTTTCCTTCACTTTACTGGCCAGAATTCGTGTTTGTAGTTTTGAAAGTTCGTCTCCCCATTGAAGTCTATGGCGGTTCACGAAGTTTGCGGAAGTTCGCATTCGAAGTTCGCGAACCTTAAATCGGAGGTTTGAGACAATTCTAGTCAAGAACAGTATACAAGTTACAAAAGGGAGCAAACAGGGTGAAAAGCATTCATTTTGCAGTTCCAGTTCTGTGCTGTGTTTCTTTGGCCGGTTTTACACTACAGATTGGCAAGCAGCGGTGTGGCCCAAAAAATAGGCCTTCTGGGATTACCGCGTTAGAACATGGTAAATCCTGTCTGGCACCCATCCAACAGGAAGTGACGCTCTCCTGTTGGGCCATCAATGATAAACGTGGAAACGTATTCCTAAAATATGCTTCCGTGCATGCGCGAGGCTAAAAACTGCGGCAGGTTTCTTAAATGCAAGCGCATTACATAGACTCTCATGACTTCTGGATCTGCCACAGGAGCCACACAGTAAGGTAGACAAGTGCTGTGTTAAGGAACTTCCGACGCATCGCAGTGCACCGCAGGTAGTATGAATTACCCCATAGACTTTCATTGCCCAGGGGAGTGGTGTGGTAAATTTACTACGACACAATGCCCCAGTGTGAAAGGGCCCTCAAAGTCCCAGCAGTTTCAGCATTGCTGTTTGTTGCTCTTTCAAGGACCTCTTGAGGGAAGAAGCTGTTCCTGTGCACACTGCACAGAAGTTTGTAACTAACTGGTATTAAATTGTGCCCTGGTCTGAGCCTCCTTCCTCTCTAAGGCCCAGTGCACACCGAGCGGTTTTTGGAGCGATCCGCCGGCCGCATCCGCCTCTAAAAACGCTTGTCTAATGTATTGCAATGGGATGGTGCACACCGGCGGTTTGCGCTTTTTGCCAAGCCGCAAACGCGCCTCCTGCTGCGCGTTTGCGGTTTTCGGAAGCGTTTCGTCCTCAATGTAAAGTATAGGAAAAACGCAAACCGCTCTGAAAAACGCTAGTTCAGAGCGGTTTGCCAGGCATTTTTGTTACAGTAGCTGTTCAGTAACAGCTTTTACTGTAACAATATGTGTAATCTGCTACACAAAAACGCACGCAAAACCGCTAGGTATGTTTAGAAAACCTCTCTAAACATACCTAGAATCGCTCTGAAATTAGCTCCCAAAACCGCTAGCGTATTGCGGATCTGCTAGCGGTTTTGGTGTGCACTGGGCCTAAGGCCTGAAACACACCAGAGGAGTTTTTCTGAGCATATTGAGTTTTTAAATCTGCTGCTAAGGTTATCCTATGTGTCTGTGCACACTGGAGCGATGAGGTTTTGTAAAAAAAAACCCATAGCATTACATTGGGAAGAGCTTTTGAAACCTCTAAAAGCTCTTCCCAATGTAATGCTATGGGGTTTTTTACAAAACCTCATTGCTCCAGTGTGCACAGACACATAGGATAACATTAGCAGCAGATTTAAAAACTCAAAACGCTCAGAAAAACTCCTCTGGTGTGCACCAGGCCTGAAACAGCATCCTTTCTCACACACATTTGTTATGGTTGCCTGTGTTTTATGGCTTGTGATACTGCCAAAGTTACTTTTTTTTGGAAATATATTTTCTTATTCCCTCCCTGTACTTTATTCTAACACTAACCTTTCTCTCTTTTACCACCTAACACTAACCTCCCACTCCTGTCCTAACCTTCCCCTCTTGCCTCTTAACTCTCTCCTATCCTAACACTAACCTTTCCCCTCACCATTACAGATAATTAGTTTGAGCACCATATATGGATTAAGACCATACAGGGCCCCAGGAAGATCAACTAATTTTCGCCCAATCTGTTTCACCAACCTCCTTGTTTATTGGTTAAAAGGGTGTTCAGGCAAGTTGAAATATTTCAATCCAACAAGAAATGGGAGACCACAATTCAATACTACTGTAGAGGCTGTTTAAATGTTATCTGTAGGCTGCACTACTGTTTTAAGACACATGTGCTAACCCTAGATACCAGAATTAAGCAGCTAGGTTACCCAAATACCAGAGTTTATATGCCTCCAGATATATAAATTGAGAAGCCATGGTCCCCTAGATATTAGAGTTCAGAAGTCATGTGCATCAAAATTAAATAGTCACATGCCTCCAGATAAAAGAATCAAAAATGTCCATGTCTCCAGATAATTCAAGTAGTCAAATATCCTCCAATAAAAATATGAAGTAGTCACAAGCATCCAGACAAAAAATATGAAGTTTTTACACACCTCCAGATAAAAGAATCAAGTAGTCAGGTGCCTCACGATAAACAAATTAAATAGCCAGGTGTGTCAAGATGAAAATTAAATACAGGAGCCAAGTGCACCCTTAACATAGATTAAATAGCCATGTTTCCTGGATAACAGAATTAATCTGGTCTGAGGTTTTAGTGACCAGGAGGCACAGGATACATACATCCGTAAATTGACACTAAAACGCCATTTTGCCATAAAAAGAAATGCAAAAACCCCGTAAACCGAACCCAACCATTCACTAATCACTACAGCAAATGACAACTTACCAACTGTCATTGTACAACCAGACACTGTGGCTACAGAAAGATACATCACAACTAACCTCAAGGGTAGGTCTCGTTTCTACCCCAGAGCATCCAAGGGCAGTTTTATCGAGACATTTTATTCATTGGTATTAGAAGATCTACAAAAAATTCAACAAGCCCACCACCAACCAAACCCCAACCTATCAAGACAGGAGAGAACAGCCCTAAACACCCTCAAAAAGAATCCAGGCCTCATAATCAAATCAGCAGATAAGGGAGGGGGGATAGTCATTCTCAACAAAAATGACTACATGGAAGAAGCCCAAAGACTATTAGGGGACGCCAAACACTATAAAAAGACTCACTTATGACCCCACCACAGAACACAATTCCACACTCAAATCCTTCATCAATACAGCCTTCCTCAATAACATTCTGTTTAAAAATAAAAGAAATTTCATCATAAACCACCACCCAAAAACCCAATTTTTTTACTACCTCTCCAATACAAAAATGCCATTAACTCAACAACAATTAATTTGCCAGTGCAAAGAATGTATCCTTAATCACAACATCTTCACATTTAACAATACAATTTACCAACAGACCAGTGGGACTGCCATGGGCAGCTCATTCGCACCATCCTATGCGAACCTGGCAATGGGCTACATCGAACAACAAAAAATCAACCCCAGTACCCCATTTAATGATAACATAGTTCTATACAAACGGTACATAGATGATTTGTTCTTTATACGGAAAGGAGACCCACAGTCAATTCCCAATTTCATCCAGTTCCTCAATTTCAACCCAGCAGGCCTCCAATTCACCTTCAACCAACACCCCACCTTCATAGATTACCTAGACCTCACCATATTCATAGAACACAATTCCATCAAAACCAAAACTTTTTTTAAACCAGTCGACGCCAACAACTACATACACTTCGACAGTTTTCATCACAAACCATGGATACACAACACACCTTACAGCCAGTACAAAAGAATACATAACAATTGCACAGACCCAGATGACTACAGCCCAATCCCAGATACTCACTGACAAATTCATAACACGAAAATACCCCCGCAAGCTGATAAAAAATGCCAGAATCAAAGCCATCAACCCACCACCAAATCCAAAACAAGCACAACAACACTCCAAGACAATGCTCCCATATTCATCACCAAATTTAGTACACAACACAGCCAAATCAGACACATCCTCAATAGCAGGTGGGAAATCCTGTTTCAGGATCCCTATCTACAACCCCTTTTGCCAAAAACTCCATCCTTAACATTCAGATGAGCACTGAGCCTAAAAAACATACTAGCCCCCAGCCGTCTACACATCAGTGAAACACCAGAACACACTCCCAAAAATCACAAACCGCCAGGATCTTACCCATGCAAGAGTAAGAAATGCCAAGCCTGTCAATTTATCTGTACTACAGACAACTACAAATCCAACACTACCGATAAAACATACTCCATCAATAGTCACATCAATTGTACATCCAGAAATGTTATTTATGTTATATCCTGTCCTTGCGGATCTCAATATGTGGGTCGCACTACCCAATTGGTGCGCACAAAACGAATATCCTAAAAAAATACCCACTAAACAGTTTGTCAGGACACTTCACCTCTCACTACCACAGTAATCCTGCCCTGTTGACCATCACACTAATTGAACAAGTTCCTAATGCATGTCAAGATACCTTTGAACAATTAAAGAAACAAGAGATGTACTGGATCCAAATCCTAAAAACCCTGACTCCAGCTGGCTTAAACGAGCAGCTTGAGAAAATATATTAACAATCATAACCAGTACAGTTTTATACCTTTTATTGGTCCTCTCTTTTTACCCTGGTTTTTATAGAATACATTGAAAACTGTATCATTAACTTAATCCTATTTTTTAGCTTCCTTTGTTTATACATCTTCATATTCTGGTTTTTAACAACTACCGTATGTGTGGAATTTTTATGCCCCCCCCCTTTTTTCTTCCCCCCTCCCCTTTTTTTCCTCTTACCTAACCAAATGATCATTAATCGTTAAGATGTTTTCTTACATTTCATATTCTTAACTCATGTTTGAGCCTCAATAAGATTTGTACCGTTTTATTTATGTATCTGTATATGCGTGTATATATGCACGTTTTTTTTTTTAGAAAAATTATTGTATATCCTTTGATTATCCACCATAACTGTCCATATATGTTCTTTTATGTGTCATAGGATTGACTATACAAGATGAGCCGAATTTGCAATATCTGGGCTTGATTACCCCAGTAAACAACCTTAATATATCACCATGGCAACCTACCACCATCCATCTAAGATTAGGCTCACCATAACACCCTTTGAGCCACTATCACTCTAGCCGAGATAATTTATCTAAAATACATTATTATTATTATTGCCGTTTAAGAAATAAGCCCAATGTGCTTCTTCTAGGCTGCCATGGCAACCCGCCATCTCGTATCATAAGTGCTACTGTTTTGCAGTAGCAGCCACCTTAATGTGATAAGTGAGTCTCCCCAACCTTGCCAACAGTATAATTTATCAGGCCACTGTGTCAAAAAATTATTGTTTTTAAATTTCATAGCGCCTGGTAACACTGGCGCACAATCCCTATACAAAGATGGCGGCGGAACTACTTCCGGCCGGCAGGCGCATGTGCGAACCGGCAACGGGCGCAACTGCCCAGCCAAGATTGCCCACACAGAAACTGACATCCAATAGACACTACGCAGGCGAGCGACATTGAATGCACCACCTGCTTACACAACAAAGACCCGGCGCAAGTTTTGGAGATCACACGGAAGAACACCTCCAATAGGCTAATTGGGGGCAATTGATCTATCAACCACACTATATTAAGAGCAGGAAAACTGCAGCTCGGCATAGAGGCGCTAAGCTGACTGAACCTGACTACAAGGTAAGAATAAAACTACACCCAGCACTGATTCTTATTGTACACTGACTATCTTATATTGCTGCAATATCCTGCACCCCACTATGCGAATACACCCTTTCTCAACATGACACTAGTACTTATAATATATGCCCAGGTTTGAACTGATGCTTGTTCAGGTCTTCCATCAGTCACTTAGCTTATAGGCTCCATCACTATTGTTATAGGTTATCCCTGTTTCATGCTAATTTAGGTTAATGTATTCCCTTATATAGCATTTTAATTTATTACCTCATCACAATCCAGATCAAAATCCATATAATAATACACTGGCATGTTTATCAAAGAATGTCTCATAAAAATGTTTTTAATGTTTGGAAATATAGTGAGAACATATTGTATCAGGACATTTAGTTGCTTCGTTTCTCTTGTCCCACTGTGTATTACTCCTGTCTAGTGCTGCTCGGATACCCCTTTTCAAAATTCGAATTGATCCGGATCCGGATACCCAGATATCTGGATCCGAATCGGATATCCGAATCCGAACTTTTTGGTATCCGAGTAAATTCGAATATCCAAACCCAATATTCATCTGGATTCGGATATCCGGATAGAAAACCGGAAGTGCCCTGAAAATGGCTTAAAATGGTTCCAACAGTCTCTTCAAATGGCAATCCGGATGAGCACCACTGCTCCTGTCTATAGTCTGAAGAAGAAGGTTGAGCCCGCGAAATGCGTTGCAATCAATTGGAGTATGTAAATAATTTTTTTTTTGTGTTGAAAGTTCAACATTTTCTTGTGTCTGCATTGGGGAGGTATTGGGGAGGTAAGTCCACCAATGGCCTCCCTATTTTTAACTTATTTTATATTACTGGCGCCTCTGTAACCTTGCTTACAAGTTGTGTCCACCCCTGGTGGAGGGGATTTGGCCCATTTTTTTCCTATCTACGGAGAGCGACTTCTTAATCCTGAGTGGGGACAGGTCTAATCTCCCCACCTGCCTAAATAGTGGTTACCTGGAAGGTAACCCAGATTTGTGAGTATTATTCTTACAGTGTATACCTTCACCTTAACCTTCCAGTACATACTACACCATATCAGGCTCTCGGTGTCTCCCTCCCCTATAGGAGGCACAGGAGCATGCCTGCAACCCTCTACATACGCTGGTATCTCACTCCTTAAAGTGGTATTGTCATACAATTTAATCTAAAGTCTAAAGCATTAAAGCAGCATAAACGTAACAGCTAAAACCATCTAAATGGTTTTCAAGGGTTAAAATTCATGCTTTACAGTTAATGTAGCTGTTAATTGATAAGCCTGCTTTTACCAGGCAGAATTGTCAGACTGAGCTGGAACTGTATACACTATGTGTCAGAAGTAGTGAAATTACCTCCAATGCGGATGGCGGCGCGACCGCCGCTTCCGCGTCTGACGTCGCGGTTGTCACCGCTGCGGTGTCTCCGGGCCTCCCAGTGGTCCCTGGGAGGTCCGGTCTGTCAATACTTCATAGAAGGTGGCTGGCGCGCGCGCAACACCAGCATCTTTATGGGCTACGGAGACGTGTCAGCTGACCCAGAGGTCGGCTGACGTCAGGCCGCCTTCTGATTGGCTGAGCCTTCGGGGTGGCTCGGTGAATTGCTGTTTGTATTTAAGGATGTGTGGATCATTTGCTCTTTGTCTGTTGTTGCTGAAACTTCGCAGTGAAAGCTCTCAGACCTTAGTCAGATCCGTATGTGCTTGATCCGGCAGGACCCCGGGGATTCACACTTAGCTCAGGAAAAACATATTATATTATATTGATTATTACTGTGTATGACCTTTTGCCTGTTCTTCTGACTATTCTTTGCTCTACAATTCGGTACCTCTGCCAATCTGATCTGTTGCAGACTATTGCCTGATTACTGACTTTGAGTTGGCCTCTCGACTTTGTACCTTTATTGCCCGATCTGTGCATGACATTGCCTGTACGACCACGTTCTCAGTTAGTGATAGCCCCCGTCATCAAGGGCTATCACTTACTGTATATATTGTGCAACCAAACACGTGTGATCACACTTCAATAACGTACTGACTATTGTGCTGATAGAGCTCGCTCTGTTTATCAGATACACCACTGATCATTACACTATGTAAATAAGGCATAAATGTTTCTGCTGTATCTAGTGGAGAAGCAGAGAACTGAACTACTCTTATTTGCTAACTAATTACCTCTCTACAAGTACATCTGATGTGTTCAGCAGCCAGTGATAATATTAGTCAGCTTCAGTGACAGTGAGGTGCAAATATGCATTATGGTGCCATACACGGTACAATAAAAACGTTCAATGTTACCCCTTTTTATTCGACTAAAATGATCAAATCAAAAAGAATCTTTTTTTTATCAAGAAAAACCAACTATTATTCTGTATTTTTCAATAAAAATCTGATTGGACATATTGGAAAAATATTTATATTGGCTCTAATGGAATTATCAAACAAATTGATCTATTAAAAATAATTGTACCATGTATGGGCACCATTAACCTCCCTAGCGTTCAATTTCCCAGGATTTCTGTGCAAAAGTGATCCAATTAATTTTCATAACTTTTTTTCCCCCTGTAACTTGCCAAAATGTGTCAAGCAAGGGTCTAGTATACAGCGCAGGAGAGTATTGATGTGTATGCATGTCAATACTGTTCACAGGATGTTTTGTATTGACGTGTATAACCATTAGAGATGGCCCGAACCTCCAATTTTTGGTTCGCGAACCTCCACAAAAAGTTTGGTTTGCAGGAACTTTTGTGAACCGCAATAGACTTCAATGGGGAGGCGAACTTTGAAAACTAGAAACATTTATGCTGGCCACAAAAGTGATGGAAAAGCTGTTTCAAGGTGTCTAACACCTGAGTTTTTTCAGTGACTACAAGAGGGGAAAAATTTTTCAAAAAGACTACATAGTTTTTGAGAAAATTGATTTTAAAGATCTCTTTCTGACCGTGGGAAAATTAAACGCCCGCCGACTTTAGCGGTTAATAGCAAAGCCCCTTTAAAAGCTAGAAACACCAAAATTGCTGGGAATGTTAAATAGAACAGTGGGAACAAGAGGAAACATTTTTTCAAAAAGACCTTATAGTTTTTGAGAAAATCGATTTTAAAGTTTCAAAGAAAAAAGAGTAGATTCATTAAAAAAGAACTGATTCATTAAAAAGAACCGGATGATTCATGAACCGTTAGTATAGCAGAGAATGCATCCTGTGCAGGACGTATAGCTGCCGGCTCCTGCCGTCTCTCCCCACCTACCTTCACCTGTCACCCGGTGCACCCATGGGTGCACCAGGTGCCAGCCTAGGTGAGGGTGACAGGTGAAGGCAGGTGGGGAGACACAGCGGGAGCTGACAGCTATGCGTCCCAAAGGACGCATTCTCTGCTATGTGGGGGGCATCGGAGATCTTCAATCAACTTAATTGAAGATCACACGATAAGAGGATACTGTATTCGTTGGATCGTTTATCGAGGATATTGGCGTGGGAATTTTTTTTTAAAGGTACAGGTATTTATGGTTAATTTAGAATAATAAAATACTTTTCTCATGGTTGTGTTTTTATTTCATTTAACCCTTTGTGGAGATGGGTAAGGGGTACTTTGTACCCCTATACTCATTTCTCCTGGGAGGGGGGTGGGCATCTGGGGCCCCCTTCTTAAAGGGGACTCCCAGATGCCACCATGAACCCCCCCAGGGAGTCGTCGCCCCACCTCCTTCTGGGGCACCGGAGGTGGGGAAGAGCCCCTTGTCCATGGATTGGACAAGGGCTCTGGGGGGGAGGGGGAAGGCTTGGCCGCCCCTCCCCCCCTGGAGCCCCCATGCCATGGACCACGCGGGCTGGTATAGCTCAGGGTGTGAAGCCCCAGTCGGCCGGGGCTCCGCATTCTGGCTATCCCAGCCTGCATGGGGGACAAGGAGTTACAGAGGCTCGGGAGGGGGAATTCCACGCCATTTTTTTTTCAGATTTCCCACACTCAACACATAAAAATAATTTTTTTTTTAAAGGACATCCGAGGCCACAAATGTGAAAAAAGTTAAATACCTTTTCATAATCCAGATCCAAGGAGGACGCCATCCACGCCCTCCCGTTCATTCAGCCATGGCTCCCGCAGTAATACTGGCCCCTGTCAGGTCCCGACCCCTCCGAACGGGTCGGGTTCTCATTACCCATTCAATATGGCCACCACAGATTGCCGCGGCTGCGCAGTCCGCGTAAACGCGATTGCTGATGTGCAGCTCTAGGGCCTCCTCCCGCCACATCATCAATATGCGTACATACATCGGACGCATCGGGAGGAGGTCCTAGAGCTGCGCAGCCACAATCGCGTCTATGCGGACTGCACAGCCGCGGCAATCTGGCAGCCCTTTCGAGGGGGGAATGAGAACCCGACCCGTTTCAGAGGGTCGGGACCCGACCGGGGCCGGTATTACTGCGGGAGCCATGGCGGAATTAACGGGAGGACGAGGATGACGTCCTCCATGGATCTGGATTATGAAAAGGTATTTTTTCTCAAATAAGTTTTTATTCAAGTTTTTTAACAAATAACAAGACAGTAAAACAGAGAAAAAGTTTGGAGCATCAGATTCACTGTGGTTACAGTAGTGTGATAGAAACATACAAATTAACATTTCTCAAAGATAGAAGATGATGAGTCTCTTTATGCTGTGATGAGCAAGTAAGGGTGACCTTACATAGGTAGTCCGTGTGATTGATACTTAGAGGTATGTGTCCCCAGACACTGGGAACAGTGGGTCCTAGATGATTGCTCTAGCATGAATTGCAGGTCACTAAAAAGTCTATACCCAATAATGCTTATGTTAATCATCCTTATTGCGTAGGCCGATGCTCCTGAAAGGGAAGAATAGCAAAAAAAAAAAAAAAAGGAGGGCATAGGAATGGAAGGGCAAGGTTAGGGGGGGGGGGGGGGGGGAGGAGGGGGGGGGGTGGAAGCGCCTAGAGCCATACTGTCAAAGTTAGGGAGATCTCCTTACTACATATGGTAGAGTCCTAATCTAGTATCACACTCTGGTTAAGAGGAAATGAAGGTCAATCCCCCTTCAGAGTCCCTGAAGTCTATCCACACTGCCCATCTCCTGGTAAAGGCCTCTGCGCTATCTTGTACAGGTGTATATAAATCCTCCATACGCATAATATTGTTGAGTTCCTTAAACAGTTCTGCGATGGTTGGGATTGTGGTGGATTTCCAGTACCTGGCTATTAGTAGTCTGGCTGAAATCAGTAGTTGAGGAGTTAAGGATTTTTTAATAGTGGACGATCTCCCAGGGAGTAAAGTAAGTAACGCTGTCGAGGCCTTTAGGGGCAGAGATGTGCAGTAGAGGTGTTGGTGGATTTTAAAAACCTTTTCCCAGAATATCTGAATTAAGGGACAGGTCCACCACATGTGGAAGTATGTACCAATTGCCTGTGAGCACCTCCAGCATAGGTTTGAGGAATCTTTATTGAATTTGGCTACCTGGACTGGGGTCCGGAACCATCTTGCATATATTTTGAAATTTCTTTCCTGGAAGTTTAGGGAAACTGAGGATTTGTGGGTTAAATTGAATATTTTTCCCAATCCTCTGCAGGCAGGGGCTGGCCCAGATCACTGTCCCAGGCATCTGTTAGTTTCAGGAGGTCCTTTTCGCTGTTGGCGCATACAAGGTGAGTGTAGATAAGAGAGACTTTGTGTTCTAGAGACTTAGATGATGTGCAGAGGCGCTCAAAGGGGGTTAAGTTTCTATGTATATTGGTCCTAGCTGTCAGGAATTTGTAAAAGTTTGAGAGTTGTAGCCAACCAATGTGTGGAGGAGCCTCACGGTTGCCCAGGCTATCTTTGGAGATGAGTTTGCCCCCTGCTATAATGTGTCTGAGTTGGGGCCAGAAAGTTCGGTCCCAACCCAGTATGGAGCGCTCCCCGACACCCACAGCCAGAAGAGGATTGTCTAGTAGTGACATAAGTGGGCTGTGTTCAGTAGATAGCTTCAGGCCCTCTCTGAGTTCGAACCATCGTTTAATGACAATTATTGACCAATAGGCCAAATTTTCTGTGTCCAACTTAGTAGTTTGTGGAGTCCATAGTAGGGCTCTGGGGTCTAAGTGGGATAGGTCTGTTTCAAGGGAGACCCATTGTTTACTTGTCCTGTCTTGGAACCAGTTTAAGATGTGGGTAAGTATTACCGCATTGTAGTAAGCTTTTATGTCTGGCAGGCCCATACCACCTTCAGACTTAGGTCTGGTGAGAATTTTGAATTTTGTCCTATGTGTTTTCCACTGCCAGATAAAATTTAGCATTAAGGATTGGAGTTTTTTAAGATATATAGCGGGAAGATTGATGGGTAAGGCTTGTAGGGTGTAGAGAATTTTGGGTAGGGTGTCCATTTTAATTACATTAATTCGGCTGGACCAGGAGAGTTTGAGCTTGGACCAGTTGTCTAATTCTTGTTGGAGTTTAATTACTAATTTGGGGTAATTAAGGTGGAAGAGCTGTGAGGGATCATTAGAGATGAGTACACCTAGGTATTTAATGTGATTGAGTTGCCAACGAAATGTGAATGAGCTTTGAAGATTATTTACCGTGCGTGTGGGTAGGTTAACATTAAGAATTTCTGTCTTGCTGATATTAATTTTGAAATTGCTGACACACCCAAACTTTTCTAGTTCAGTTAGGACATTGGGGAGCGCAATGTTTGGGTTGGAGATATATAGTAGGAGGTCGTCTGCAAACAGGGAGAGTTTATAGTGCTGACTATTTATGCGTAATCCTTGGATCGAAGAGTTTTGTCTAAGTGCGATGGCTAAGTGTTCCATGCAGATCACATAGAGTAGAGGGGAAAGGGGGCATCCCTGTCTTGTTTCATTTGCTATTTGGAAGGCATCCGACAGGGTCCCATTTATTTTAATTTTTGCGCTAGGGTTCTTATATAGGGACATAATTTTATTTTTACAGTTTGCTCTCAATCCCAGTTGCTCCAATGATAGCTCAAGGAAGAGCCAGTGGACCCTGTCGAATGCCTTCTCAGCATCAACTGACATGACACAAAGAGGGGAGTTTTTTTTTTAGCATAGTGAATTAAAGAGACTGTTTTTAGGGTGTTGTCCCTGGCTTCTCTACCCATAACGAACCCCGATTGGTCTGTGTGGATGACTTCTGGAAGCAGGGGTTTCAGTCTGTCAGCTAATAGCTTGGCAAAAAGCTTTAAATCGATGTTAATCAACTATATGGGTCTGTAATTAGCACAGCTATTACAGTCTTTATCTGGTTTGGGTATTACAGTGATATGGGCGGTTGATGTTTGTGGCGTGAAGGTATGAGACTCGTCGATGGAGTTAAAGGTTTTAAGTAGGATTGGGGATAATAGGGAGCCAAATTGTTTATAGAAGGGGCCTGTGAGCCCATCTGGTCCGGGGCTTTTCCCCTTTTTTAGAGCTCTTATACCGGTGGTCAAGTCATCCTCAGTGAATTCTTCGTCTAGAGCCTGGAGGGCTTCTGTGGGTAGTGTAGGAAGGGGAGTGGAGTTGATATATTCTGATATTTTCTCTTTTAGACGGGCCTGTTCCATATTATGATATTTGCCTTTGATGTTATATAGGGAGGAGTAGTAGGTGTGGAATTCTTTGGCTATTTCAGAAGTCTTATGTTTGGTTTGGCCTTTAGGGTCCCTGATGGAGAATATGTTTGTGGAGGAAGGGTTGGGATGTAAATATTTAGCTAGGAGGGTGCCACACTTCCCACCTTGATGGAAGAGAGTGCTGTGAAGTCTCTCTCTGGCCGATAGTGTTTGTTGATCCAGAATGGCTAATAGTGAATTACGGGTGTTGGACAGTTGGAGGTCTTTTGCGGGAGTGTAGCTATCCTTAAGTTCTTGTTCTAGTGTGTTGATGTCTTTAAGAAGGTGGTTAATTTGAGCAGACCGCTCTTTTTTGAGTCTGGCGCCATGGGAGATAAATACTCCTCTGAGGACGCATTTTAAGGTTTCCCATTTAATCGTGTCGGGGGTTTCATCAGATGAGTGATCAAGATAGAAATTTTCAATAGATTTTTTGATGTCTGCGACGCATGTGGGGTCTTTTAACAGGTTATCGTTTAGTCTCCACTGGGTTTGGGGACTAGGTCGCTTGCTTGTGGAGAATGAGCAAAAAATGGGAGAGTGGTCGGACCAAATTCTGTTGCCTATAGACGCCTGGATATCCTCTTCTAGAAGCTTTTGGGAAATGAAAATATAGTCAATTCGGCTATGGGTATGGTGAACCGAGGAGAAGAATGAATAGTCCTTCTCTGCGGGGTTGAGGATCCTCCAGGCGTCCACCAGGCGAAGAGAGTTTAGTTTAGTTTTTAGGTCTAAGATGGTAGATTTTGGGAGAGAAGAGCGTTGTGAGGAGGAGTCAAGTATGGGATTAAAACAGAGGTTGAAGTCGCCGCCTAGTACAATACAGCCTTCGGCAAAGTTAATTTGGATAGGTAGGATGAGAGTGTTCGTCCTTGGTTTGAGTTAGGGAGGTACAGGTTTGCTAAGGTGTATTTAATTTCATTTATTTGTATTATAAGAAAGAGGTACCTTCCCTGCGAGTCAGAGAGTTCCTTTAAAATTTAGATATTTAGATTTTTGTGGAACCCTATTGAAACCCCTTTGGCCTTATTAAGGGGGCTGGTACTATGATACCATCTGTTGTAATATCTTGTTTTGAATGTAGGAATGTATCCTTCTTTAAAATGCGTTTCTTGCAGAAACAATATGGAGGTTTTAAGTTTGTGCATATGATGGAGAACTTGTGCTCTTTTAGTAGGAGAATTAAAGCCCTTAACGTTGTAAGAAGAAATCGGACATCTATCCATTTATGTTTTCCGTAAGGGATTTGGGTCGTAGTATTTTGATAGTAATGGTAGTAGGAGGTGTTTTCTTGAGATATACCAAGGGGTGCTGGCGCCAGTTTGGAGGGGGGGGGGGGGGAGAAGAGAAGTAACCATTGAGTGCCTATGGCAGAAAAAAATACAACATTTAACTATCAACAGAAAAATCAGGCGAAAGATCGTCCTGAATTGTAGTGAAGTAAACTTCAGAGAACACCACACAGGTGTTGCAAGCAGCACCCGTGCGGTGTACGATTTGGTGGGAGGTGGAAGCATAACACCGGGAGCAGAGACTCCCAACAAGCCCTGACTAATCTTTAACACATGCAATCTCAAACAGCTTTTGTTTGAGTTATAACAGTATAAAGAGAACCAAACATATGGCGTATCCAGGGGGAAGGACACTGAATCCTTGTGGGATCTTATAATATCCTGAGTATGGATGGTCCATGTCTCAGTTTCTCAGAAAAGCCTCAAACTGTTTGATCGTTATGTTATTTACTTGAAACCAGTCAGGATTTCCACTTCTTGCCTCGGCCGAAGCAGATTATCAGTTATGACTATAAGGGAGACTGGAGTCTCATATCGGTACAGAGGCATCAGATTTGTTTGATACCACGTCAATGGGTGGGGAAGTGACTGATAGTGTGAACTGGTATAAGCTTATAGGCTGAAATGATTCGTAGTCCCAATTGCTACAGTCCCTACCCCTGGAGTGCCATCATATTACTGTAAAAAAGAAAAAGAACCAGAACCATAGTTTGTACCCCAAGTCATTAGGACGTGCGACATTCTGATTCTCGCAGTTCTATGACCTGGGGGGGTCAAAATGGGGGTGACGTTTTATAGTATTGAGGTTGACATTTGACCCACTGACAGAAATTACATAGTATAATGGTGCGGCAGCACAGTACAGAAGAGTAACAGAAATTCAGCGATTGAAGTTAGATCTTTGCGATCTATTTCTATTTGGGACTCTCTTCCATTTCTCCCTCTGTGGCATGGCCAGGGTTGTTGTTTGGATTGGCCACTCTTCAAGCTCTATTTCAGGTAGATCAAAAGTATCTCTAACTTTTTGTAAATCCTGGGGAGAGTTAAAGGTGATGGATTTACCCTCTTTGCTTATATGTACAGAAAAGGGATAACCCCAGCGATATGGAATGTCCCGGTCTCTGAGGACTTCAAGCAGAGGTTTAATGGCTTTCCGCAACTGTAAGGTTAAACTTGAGAGATCAGGTAGAAGATGTATTTTCGCGCCATCAAAGTCTATTTCCCCCTTCGTGCGTGCGGCCTGCATGATTGCTGCTTTTTCTTTAAAATAGTGGACCCTGCACACAATATCTCGAGGTCTGGTTGGGTCGGTACTTGTGGGCCCTGCCGTCCTATGTGCTCTGTCTATTTCAATTTTGTTTCCAGCTGGTGCGCCTAGGAAAATATTAAAGACGGCCTCAGCTGTAGCCATTATGTCGGGTGCACGGGTGGACTCAGGAACACCTCTGATGCGAATGTTATTTCGCCTTTGACGATTTTCCAAGTCATCAATTTTCATGTATAGGGCCGAGATGTGCCCAGAGTGTGCATTTATAGTGGTTTGCTGGTTTTTTAGGTTAGTGTTAGTGTCCTCTTGTTGCTTCTCTACATCTTCCACCCTCTTTGTCACATGGCTGAAATCATGGCGAAATTCCACCATCTCTTGCTTATAGTTCTCCATTATGCGAGTAACGCAGTTCTCGAGATCCTGCTTGGTCGGCAGAGATCTGATGTATTCATGTAAGTCTACTTCGATATAGGATTCGGCTCCATCAGAAGTAGGGGAGAATGATGAGGGCAGGGTATGATTTGGTGCCCATGGGGAATGGTGAGGTGTGGAGGCGCCTGTGGTGCCATTACTAGTAGTGTTCTGCATGTGCTGCGAGTGTGCAGGGCTCGTACCTTGTTTCTGGTGTCCTCCCGCGTTCTGCAGTCGGCTCCCTTTCACACTGCCCGGGGATGAGGCTAAGCTGTGGGTGTTAGAACCTGGTTCGTCATTAGTATGACTATTGTTGGTTGGTGTCTGTGCGCTTTTCGGAGAGCTCTGCGGGGTGAGCTTGGGCGTCTTTGCTCCCCCGCGGCCATTTTGGGAGCCTGGTGCGCAGCGGTTCGTCTTGCGGGAGGATGTTTCTGCAGAGCCGGGGTGTGCTAGCATCTGGTCTTCGCTACCTGGAGAGGGAGCGGAGCAATGGAGGCCCTCGTCGGGATCATGGGGAGGAGGTCTTTTGTCAGTGGCTCGAGGGCTTCTTTCTGTGGATCCGCTTGGCGCCTCCGCCATGGTGTCGGCCTCCTGTTCTTGAAGTCTCCTTTCGAGCGGGCGAAGGAACCGTCTGATCTGGGAGTGAGACGGCTTAATCTTTTTAGCTTTGCTTCCCTTCTTTTTGCTGCTGCCCATTAGCGAGTTTGGTTCAGGTTGGAGCTGTGTGGAGCCGTTATGGAGTCAGGGTTGCGGGAGCTCTCAGTAAAAGCGTCCTCACGCGGCCATTAGCAAGCCACGCCCCATGAAAAGGTATTTAATTTTTTCCCATTTGTGGCCTTGGAAGTCCTTTAAATATTGTTTCCTGCTATCTTTTTAACATATCCTGTGTTGCTAGGATGTAAGGGGCCGTTGCTATTAACTGCTAAAGTCAGCGGGTGATAACCAACCAGAGTTATAGGGGTGTAAAAGTGCTGAATTCTGTCATTGGCTTTCATTGGGCTCCCTATTTCATTTTCAATAAT
This sequence comes from Hyperolius riggenbachi, assembly GCF_040937935.1. Taxonomy (NCBI): domain Eukaryota; kingdom Metazoa; phylum Chordata; class Amphibia; order Anura; family Hyperoliidae; genus Hyperolius; species Hyperolius riggenbachi. The sequence goes on from NC_090655.1 coordinate 153,352,673, forward strand.
ACCAAAACTTTTCAAAGGATGATAGCTCAGCAGTGGCAAATTTTCTAGCATTGTAGGGACTCTTAGTGGGATCATGACTGGTGAGTTACTGGCCCCTAGGCCAAAGAGGTCATAGCCTAGGGTCACAAAAACCTGTTCATTTTGGCAATGTTAATGGTGGCGATTCTGACCATTCATCTAATTTTGTTTCATCAATCCAAAGAACACTACTACAAAAGTTTTGGGATAGTGTTCTGTGGACTGATGTAACAAAATTAGAACTGTTTGGGCCCATGGATCAACACTATGTTTGGAGGAGGAAGTACAAGGCCTATGAAGAAAAGAACACCTTGCCTACTGTAAAGGGAGGGGGGACACCAAGAGCCCAATAGTGTGATATTGTATAGATGATAATTAATAATGAGTAATATAACAGTTTAATACTCACAAACCAGGGTTATCATTAGGCAACCACTGTGAAGGCAGGTGGGGAGATTAACCTGACCCCACTCAGGATTAAAAGTCGCTCTCTGTAGATGGAAGAAGATGGGTACAACCCTCCACCTAGGGTGGACTTAGCAATATGTAGAAGCTTTCCAGAGGCGCCAATAGAATAAAAGTCACTTAAACGAGCTTAAAACCGATGGGGCAGTGGTGGGCCTATCCATACACAATATATTAGGTTTTGCACACCTATAAAGGAAATATGCATATATATCTCAATATTAACAGGGTGCTGTGTCAATAAATAGACACCAAGTAATTAACAAGGAGACACGCACACCAAGCCAATTTAAATGCTTTGAAAAAGTGTATTTACAATCTATATATTAGAAATATCATGAACTGGTCTGAAATCTCAGTACCAATGAGAAAGTGCATACAAAAAATTTACATACAAAACATACAGTACATAGGATAACTCACGATTTGACTAGAGAAATGCATAAACAACAGTATTTAACTCATGAGGACACAGTCCAAAAACTGGAGACTATCTGTAACTCATATCATCTAGCCAAAATGAGTCCCAAGGAGAACCCAGTCCCCTGTAGTGAAGTCCAGGAACAAAGTCCCAATCTGAAGATGAGCATAAACAGTTCAACAAACAGTGTGAGATGAGGTGCTGACACCCTCAACTTGTTTACCCAGACGTCGGCGTTTCGGAATTATTTTCCTTTCTCGATGGGTGCAAGGCGAAATAAGTAACTGCAGCAGAGCGGATGAGAGGCAGTGGTGGGCCTATCCCATCCATGCAGACAAAGCAAACAAAGGAAGGATTGTGGCATCAACAGTCAAACAACAATTTATTTATACTCCATAGTAAAAATAGGCAGGCTCAATCCCGCTTCATCAGGCCAATCAAAAAGGAGCATACAGCTTAACAGCATCAAAACCACACTGAGCGCCTCTGTCTGCTCAGGCGCTCAGTGTGGTTTTGATGCTGTTAAGCTGTATGCTCCTTTTTGATTGGCCTGATGAAGCGGGATTGAGCCCGTGAAACGCGTTGCCTATTTTTACTGTGGAGTATAAATAAATTGTTGTTTGACTGTTGATGCCACAGTCCTTCCTTTGTTTGCTTTGTCTGCATGGATGGGATAGGCCCACCACCGCCCCATCGGTTTTAAGCTCGTTTAAGTGACTTTTATTCTATTGGCGCCTCTGGAAAGCTTCTACACCTTGCCTACTGTGAAGCATGGCAGGGGGTCAATCATGCTTTGGGGCTGTTTTGCTTGTGCAGGTACAGGGAAGCTTCAGCGTGTGTAAGGTACCATGAATTCTCTTCAGTACCAGGAGATATTGGAAGAAAATGTGATGCAGTCCATCACAAACCTGAGGCTTGGGCCTTTCAACAGGACAATGATCCTAAGCATACCTCCAAGTCCAGTAGAGCATGGTTGCAGATTAAAGGCTGGAACATTTTGGAGTGGCCATCGCAGTCACCAGACTTAAATCCAATTGAGAACCTCTGGCGGGACTTAAAGAAAGCAGTTGCAGCGCGCAAGCCTAAGAATGTGACTGAACTGGAGGCTTTTGCCCATGAAGAATGGACTAAGATGCTCGTAGATCGCTGCAAGACACTTGTGTCAAGCTATGCTTCACGTTTAAAAGCGGTTATAACTGGAAAAGGATGTTGTACTAAGTACTAAGAATGAATGACACTTGGGGGTTGAATAAAACTGATAATGATGTGAGCACAGAAAATACATTTGTGGTTATTTCATTATAAAATGTTATGTTATATTTGTCTGACTTACAAGTGCCTCTTTGATTTCATTGTAAACAAGATGACTGAAATGATCAAAATCAATGTCAAACTGGGCAAAACACTCAATTTCAGTGGGGGTTGAATAATTTTGAACACAGCTGTAAATCAAAATTGCAGATTCTCTTATATTTTATTATTATTAATAAAAAATAAATGTATTAATAAAAACATTAATATTAGAAATAAAAAGAGAATTCTATTTTTTTAACTACCATGTATAATGGCACTGCAAGATCACACATTCAGTGTGGTCAAAGTTAAGCAAATAATTTATCTTAAATACTGTATATATTTAATTGAATATCGTATAGATTTTGGCTTATTGCTTTACAGCACTATACCATGAAGAAAAATACTAATTACAAATAATATAATTAAAATATGAATTATAATTACTCTTCAGTCAAGGACACTTGCATTTTCAGTGTCATCAAATTCATAATTTAATACAATGCCCATGAAAAAATATTAGCTCATCCCAAGTTTGAATTTAAGCAAAAAAAATTCAAGGGTTTCTTGGCATAAATTAATAGCCTAGACCTTTGTGGATCTTTGGAGGCATTAACATACTGGCCCTTCTCATATTAGACACACTAATAAACACTGCATTTTGAAAGATGGATGCTGCTAATTATTTTTCCTTGATGGAGAGCAAAGTTTAATTGGAAGGAATCAAGTAACATTGTCATGTATGCAACACAGACATGAATGGAATGCATCTCCTCAGCTACCAAATGAGCAATTAGTTTTGTTGTGCCCTTCTATGACATGAAATCAAAGCCAAGCAGATTTGCCATCAAAGGCCATGGTTTCTAAACTGTAAAAGGTTGTATTATGATATATATTTAGATTGCTGTAAAACCATGAACAGTTTTGTAATCTGAAATACTAGTGTTGAACACTCCTTCAATACTATTTGACAGCAGTTAATTCTTTGTCTAAATTGCCTATACTGTTCTGTTTCATTTCAGAGTCAAATTTGAATCCAGTTGAAGTCAATGGGGGTAATTTCACAACCAAAACTAGTGTTGCAGCAACTCCCCTGTGCATATCCTGTTTTGGTTGAGATGCGTGGATATGCTTGCATCATATACAGCCATTCCAGAGGAGAACTGGGACCTTTTGGCCTGAGGGAAAACACAACCTAGAGGCCCTTTCATGACTACCCCAGCCCAAATCCATATCTTTCTTGTATTCAAATGTATATAGTCAAAATCAGCAATACCTGCAGTTACATATATTAACCCTCCTAGTGGTATTACCAACCCAGGCTGGAGGTGAAATAAGTTGCTATTAGCAGTAATCCCAAGCCTGAGCTGGAGTGACTGCCAAGCGGGTTATGGCAGAAAGAGCAGCAAACTTGGATTTTTAAGTCACCTCCTCCAGATCAAGACTTCAGTATCTCTTCTGAGGATTACCATCTCTACATAATGACAGATGGCGATCTCAACATAGAGATGGAGCGCCACCAGGACTGGATAAAGAAATGCTGCATGTGGCTAAATCCTGGGGAGTTGAGTTCTGTGGAGGGATGTGTAAACTGAGGGAGGCTCTCTAACATCCTGAAATGAAGAGACAGCAAAGTTTAAAAGCAGAAAAAAAATTGCACCACTTTACTTGCCAAACGCGGCGGCAGCCCCAGGACCGCTTAATGCCAATTGGCGTGAAGTCCTGGGGTGGGGTTTTGCAGGAGATCGTGCGTGCCGAAGCGCGTGCATCTCCGCTTTAATGATGGAGCTCCGCTCCATCATCAGTCTCCCATCGCTGCTAGGAGACTGTTAGACAGCGAAGCCGCTGTCTATTTACACTGTACGATCTATGGCAGCGCTGTACTATGGACAGCCGTGTGACACTGCCGTCCCCCTGGGAGGCTCAAGAGCGATTGCCTGTCCATTGTAGCGATTTTGATACAATAGAAGGTATAGGAAAAGCGCAAAACGCTCAAAAATCACTATGTGGCGACTGCATTCCTGCTTTTTCCGGGTCAAAGAGTTCACTTCCTAACTTGCATTAGGAAGTGAAAAAACAAATCGCTCTGCAAAGGTGCTTTGAAAAAGCGCTTTACACAAAATCAAAGCGCACAGATAAGCACCAGGAGGGGAAAAAAATCGAGCACAAAATAAAAAAATCGCTGACGTCATTTGGATTTTAGCTGTGAAAAAAGCCTGACAAAGGCCATGTTGACCTTGAGCTCTGTACCATTTAGCCATCCTATCTATCTCTCTATACTTTGAAGCTTTGACAAAAGCACAGCTCTAGTAGAGTGATTGTGGGTTCACCCATGACAGCCATGTTTTAGCACACTGGAGCCTCCAGATTCATATCTAGTGCTAAGTTTGGCCCTGTTTGAAGCTAAATACCAATTGTAAACCTATAATCCATTTTACAAAATGTTGGGTTTTTCATTCATCTCTATTTTCTATCTAATTGTTATCTAATATGGAGCAGAACACTTCCACATTTCCCCTGTGTACACTGGCTGAGAGTCTTCATAAAATGAAATTTTATCTGGATGACAGAAATAAAACTTAACTGCTTACAGTACCTTCATGATGTCCGTTTGATTTTAAGTGAAAAGAGGTGGGTGCTGGAGCTGTAGAACCTAATGGCCATTTTGTGTCCAATGCTCTTCTGGGACCTGGTTTAAAAAGCACCAGATGGAAAGTCTGAGAAAGCACCATTACATGTGAAATGGCCGTTAAGTCCCATGGCCACTCACCACTAGCACATTGTTGTTTCCATTTGCACATCTCTAATGAGTCTGTCCTCTGTTCTCCCATCCTGGTCTGATTCACTGGCTCCTCCTTGAAAGACAAATACAAGCTACAGAGGGTCATCAGAGCTGCAGAGAGGATCATTGGGAAACCCCTCCCCCCACTGGACCTCCTCTGCAAATCCAGACTGCGCTACAGAGCATTGAGGATTGCCAATGACCCCTCACACCCAGGCCTTCTTCAATCTGAGCTCATCAAGCCAAAAGTTTTGTGCCATCTCTACCAGAACCTCTAGGCACAGGAACTCTCGGCTGTCAAACTCTAGAACTCTCTGCACGTGACCCCGGGCTGTCGGTATCGATAATCTGATTATTGAATCAATGCCTCTTTAATGCATCTTGTGTGTACATTGTTCATTGCTCTCTCCCTCTTTTGTGTCTTGGTAACCATTTTTCATTTTATTCATCAGGTTAATTTTATCACTGTCATTACCAATTCGATAATTTGTATTTTGTATCATTCTTTGTATTTTGTCACAAATTATGTATTTTGTATATTGGTGTACACCATTGTCTGTATCATTATGTACCCCATGTTTGTTTCTTACTTTGTACAGCGCTGGCGCTTTATAAATCAATAATATTGAATTTTATTTTGTGTGCACATCCTGGACTTCTTTATGTACACAAGCTTGCTAATATTTATACATTTGCTTTTTAAGTGCAACAGCCACCCTACTCTCCCAGGTCAATACGAAAGACCGTTCTTCTATTGTTTTTTCTTTCTCCACTGTTATATAACAAAATTTGTACTAACCCTAAAACCCAAAATATTAACTTTCTTCCATTGCACACAGAAGCTATTCCAAATGACATTGGAGAGACGGTTTTAAAAAAACAAAAAAAATAAAAGTTTTCTTTGATCAGTGCAATTAGCTTATCGTGTGTATTATATAGGAGTTGTGTGTCATGTAACTGAGGACTATATTGAAAGGTCTATGTTCACTGTCCAGGTACAAAGGCTGTGAGCTGCATCACAGCTCTAGAGAAAGCAGTACAGGTGCATATGTGCACTAAAAGCAAACACACCATTTGTTTGGAAACAGTAAAGTTATGATATTTGAAATAAAGGTATGGAATGGAATAATTGAACTGTCTACTAATGCCACAGAAATATTGTTGCGATGACTCAGCAAAATGAAGAAACATGAAAATGTCATACTTGGGGTTAATTTAGTTGCAAAGCCTCAAGGTGAGGAACCCTAAACATACATTGCTGATACCTAATTGTTTTAGCTACAGTATATGTGTGTGTCTATCTATGTCACTCTCATGGGCGTAACAATAGGGCATGCAGTCTCTGCAACTGCGGGAGTGGGGGGGGGCGTCCACCCACTGGGTGCTTTGGGTGGGCTTTAGAGGTTGCAGCATGAGGGGAGAGCTTGGCTTGCGTCACACACTAGTGCGAGGAGCATCCGCGGTGGACTGCAAGGAAGGTATGTGTATATGCACTGGCTTAACAATAGGGCCTGCAGCCCCTGCCCCCGCTCGGGGCCATTTTGGGGGGCTGGAGGGGTCACACAGCATGAGGGGAAAGCCATGCTGCACTTCGGCAGGGAGGGGGGACGGTCCCCCCCCTCACATCCGGCGCTCCCCTCCAGCATCAATACAATTGTGTGTGCAGCGGCGGGCAGTGGCAGATACATACCTTCCGTGCGCTCCAGCGTGGACGTTTCTCCCTCTAGTGTCTGACGCGACTTCTTGTTTATACAGGAAGTCGTGTCAGAGGCTAGGAATAGAGAGAGAGGAACGTCCACGCTGGAGCGCACGGATGGTATGTATCTGCTGCTGCCCGCCGCTGCACACACAATCGTATTGATGCTGGAGGGGAGTGCAGAGCCCGAGGTGAGGGTAGGGGGGACCGTCCCCCCTCCCCGACAAAGTGCAGAATGGCTTTCCCCTCATGCTGCGACCCCTCCAGCCCCCCAAAATTTCCCCGAGCGGGCCCCAGGGGTGGGGGCCCACTCTGAATTTCTGCAGGGGGGCCTGGTGCGACCTAGTTACGCCCCTGTGTATATGCCTGCTGCGCGCCGCTGCAAAGACACTGATTGATGCTGGAGGTGAGCGCAGAGGGGAGAGCCAGAGGTGAGGGAGGGATGTGTGGCCAAGCTCTCCCCTCATGCTGCAACCCTTCCAGCCCCCCAAAACTGCCCTGAGCGGGCCCCAGTGGGGGGACATCAGAATTTCTGCAGGGGGGGGGGGGGGGCTGGTGGGTCAAACACGGCTAACGTATTTACAAATATTTCCTACATGCTATCATCACCTAATTTGCCAGATATGCTAGAAAGGATAGTGAAAACAAGCAAGAAAATCCCAAAAAACCTTTTAGTTTTTGAAAACACTGATTTTAAAGTTACGATAGGATAAATGGTTTTTAAATGTGGTTAAATGAAAGTTAATGCAGTTAACAAACCAGCCCAACTGTTCCGCACAGTGGAAAAACTCTGCAACCCAGCATGTCAAAAACTTAATATCGAGTCTTCAAAGGACCTCTGTGACCAATTTGCCCATTTCTTCACAGACAAAGTCTCCGCTATAATGTCCGCCATCCAACTTACAGCATCTGAACCCAATATAGCGCCGAAGACCATTAGCAGAGACAACGTAACACCTTGGTCAAACTTCAAAGAAATTGATGAAGAAGTCACATCAAGCATCCTCCTTCACGTCCGCCTAACTACCTGTGACCTGGATCCTGGTCCAACACAGTTCATGTTGAACTGCCCCGACCTGTTAGTACCGGTATTCCTCAAAATTGTTAACTGTTCCTTACAATCAGGGATATTTCCTGCTTTACTGAAGGAAGCAATCATCAGGCCTCTCCTCAAAAAACCCTCCCTGGACCCAGATGCAATGACCAGCTACAGACCTGCCTCTAACCTCCCCTTTCTGGGCAAGCTAATTGAAAAAGCTGTATACTTCCAGCTAGAAGCCAGAATCCTACAAAATAACAGTTATGACCCATTCCAGTCTGGCTTCAGGAAACACCACAGCACTGAAACTGCCCTCATCCAAATATGCAACCACCTGCTCATGGCAAGAGACAGAGGAAAGTGCTCGATCCTCATACTGCTAGACCTTTCTGCAGCCTTTGACACAGTTGACCATGACATCTTGATAAACAGGCTACAGGAATACTGCGGCATTGATGGCATAGTACTTCAGTGGTTCCAATCCTTCTTGAGTGGCAGAACCCACAAAGTGTCTATGGGGCCCTTCCTGTCCACCCCTGTAACACTTAAGTATGGTGTGCCCCAGGGCTCAATCCTCTCTCCCCTGCTTTTCACGATTTACATGCTACCGTTGGGAAAACTAATCCAAAAACATGGCCTGACATACCACTGCTATGCAGACAACACCCAACTATATCTTTCCTTTAAGCCTGGTGTGACAGACCCAACTCTAACTATAAACGCCTGCTTACGTGAACTACAGCAATGGATGAATGACAACTGGCTGAAACTAAATGCAGACAAAACTGAAGTCCTTCTGATTGGAGGGCAGAGCATGATAACAAAACAACTTAACTTGCAGTCTTCACCACTGGGAACCTATTCACGGATCTACGCAGCTCTGATCATGTGCGTAGCCTGGGAGTTCTAATTGATGGGGATTTAAACTTCAGACCTCAAATCTCTGCTGTAGTGAAATCATCCTATTTTCACCTGAAGAACATTGCAAAAATCATGCACCTCATACCCCCAGAAGATCTGCCAACCTTAGTCCACGCCTTCATCACATCCCGACTGGACTACTGCAATGCTCTCTACACTGGCCTTCCAAAAAAGGTCTTGTACCGCCTACAGCTGATACAGAATACTGCTGCCAGACTGCTAACCAACCAACCCCGTCACTGCCACATAACGCCAGTCCTGCATTCCCTTCACTGGCTTCCTATAGAATGGAGGGTCCTATTCAAGATCGGCCTACTGACATTTAAATCCCTGAATAATCTAGGCCCTGGATACATGAAAGATATGTTACAGCTGCGTAGCAATCCCCGCATTCTCAGATCCACAGGTTCTAATGATCTAGTCATACCCAGAGTCCACTTGGAAACTTTTGGTGCCAGAGCCTTCAGTCATGCTGCCCCTACGTTTTGGAACTCCTTACCTCAACAGACCAGGACAGCCCCATCCCTGGACGTGTTTAATTCCAGACTGAAAACCCACCTGTTCAGTCTGGCATTTGCAGAAATATAACTTTTGTTGTGTGAATACTTCATCCTACTAATTACTGAATCTGAGAGAGCCTAAGCGCTTTGAGTCCTATGGGAGAAAAGCGCTATAGAAATGTTATTGTATTGTATATTAATGTCTCTTACCCATTGCTATTATAGCTGTACATAGATCACCAGTAAAAGCAATGCTTTTGCTGTCAATGTCTCCTGTGTAATATCCAACAGGAAATCCAGGGCACATTTGTTGGGGATTGCTGTATAGCCACAATACAGCTGTTTAAGAATCCCTGGCAAATATACCTATTATTTACAGTAATATAATTAAAACATAAAAAGATTATGTAGCCCCCCAGCCTTTCAACCTCTTGTTACCCAAGGCAAGCTGGTATGTCCAGAATTCTGCGCCTGCACCATGTGGGGCTCCGCACCCTGAGCTATACTTGCCTGCAAGCGTGTTCTTTCTTTTGGAGCCATGGATATACACAACACTTTTTTTTAGTGGACTTGAAGGATACCCGAGGTGACATGTGACATGATGAGATAGACATGTGTATGTACAGTGCCTAGCACACAAATAACTGTGCTGAGTTTTTTTTTTTTTTTTTCTCTGCCTGAAAGAGTTAAACATCTGGTATGTGAGTAGCAGTTCCTGTCTGAGTCAGGACTGGGTCAGACGACAGTGTCACTAAAAATTACAACTATAAAACACTTTCCTAGCAGAAAATGGCTTCTGAGAGCAGGAAAGAGATAAAAAGGGGCAATAATTCAAAAATTTTAGCTCTGGCATACTTCAAAGAATAGATCATTGAACAAAAAAAAAAACAGTAAAAAAACTTAAAAAAGTAGATTTAGATATAAAATAAAACTGTGGAATATCTTAAAAAGTCATTTTTAGGAGACAAAGGATAGATACAATATTTTATTTCATTTGTTTATTTTCACCTCGGGTGTCCTTTAAGCCTACTCCACATTCTTACATATTACCCACCACATGAACACTAGGGAAGAACGCACAAATTCTATGGAATTCCCCATTGGAATTGTGAAATTTTGAATTGATAGTCAAAATTCATGGAAAATACGTTTGCTTGAGTATTGAAAAAAGAAAAAAAAAGGTGAAAAAAATTCTGGATTGCCGCAGTTTGCTAGTGGCTACGAAACATGCTCAAGGGACAATAAACTGTACATTTTATTACTTTGAAGTTTCACAATGCAAACTGGGTATCCACATAATTCTGAATTCATTGGGAATTTTGTGCAGAATTTTAAAATTTCCCCGATTCAGAATTTTACAATGCTGATCATCCCTAAGGAGACCTATAGGCTGGAAACATTCTCAAAATCTGATCCACAACAGCACACTCTCTCAATATGCCCACACCCTCTGGAAATACTGAAGTTACAGAAAGTAAACATAACCCCTGTAAGAACAGGATGCAGAGCAAGCCTTTGGGGGGGGCAAGTGGGGCCAACAATAAATAATATTTATTGCTGGCTGCGGCGGCAGCAGCCGCCAATCGCACTGACCTGATGCGCTTCCTTCCTGTATAGGCTGGAGCGCATCGGCATTTCCTCCTCTGCCCGGCTGCTGGGTGCGCTCCGCTCTGCGAGTGACGTCACGAATGACGTCATATGCATGCGCAGAGAGAGAGCGCTCCCCGTGGCAGCCGCAGCCCGACCTAGAGCCGACCAGGACTGAGAGTCTGAGACTCACTGAGCGAGCCACTGTCTGCAGCAGCCGCCGGACGTATTGCAGAGCAGAGGCCAGGGGACTCAGCTGAGGCACAGCAGATACTGTCCGGTACTAGGTAGGATTATTTGAGGGGTACATGATTTGGGCGGGGCACTGGGGCTGGCTGGGGGAGCATTATTGTAATTAGCTATGCACTGGGCACTATTTATACTAGCTAGCTATATACTGGGCACTATACTAGCTATATACCGGGCACTATACTAGCTATATACCGGGCACTATACTAGCTATATACCGGGCACTGTACTAGCTATATACCGGGCACTGTACTAGCTATATACCGGGCACTATACTAGCTATATACCGGGCACTGTACTAGCTATATACCGGGCACTATACTAGCTATATACCGGGCACTATACTAGCTATATACCTGGCACTCTACTAGCTATATACCGGGCACTCTACTAGCTATATACCAGGCACTCTACTTGCTATATACTAGGCACTGTACTAGCTATATACTGGGCACTGTCTATACTAGCTATATACTGGGCACTGTCTATACTAGCTATATACTGGGCACTGTCTATACTAGCTATATACTGGGCACTGTCTATACTAGCTATATACTGGGCACTATACTAGCTATATACTGGGCACTATACTAGCGATATACTAGGCGCTGTACTAGCTATATACTGGGCGCTGTACTAGCTATATACTGGGCGCTGTACTAGCTATATACTGGGCGCTGTACTAGCTATATACTGGGCGCTGTACTAGCTATATACTAGGCACTGTACTAGCTATATACTGGGCGCTATACTAGCTACATACTGGGTGCTATACTAGCTACATACTGGGCGCTGTACTAGCTATGTACTGGGCGCTGTACTAGCTATGTACTGGGCGCTGTACTAGCTATATACTGGGCGCTGTACTAGCTTTATACTGGGTGCTGTACTAGCTATATACTGGGCGCTGTACTAGCTATATACTGGGCACTATACTAGCTATATACTGGGCACTATACTAGCTATATACTGGGCACTACACTAGCTATATACTGGGCACTATACTAGCTATATACTGGGCGCTGTACTAGCTATATACTGGGCGCTGTACTAGCTATATACTAGGCACTGTACTAGCTATATACTGGGCGCTATACTAGCTATATACTAGGCACTGTACTAGCTATATACTGGGCGCTATACTAGCTATATACTGGGCGCTATACTAGCTATATACTGGGCGCTATACTAGCTATATACTGGGCGCTATACTAGCTATACTAGCTATACTAGCTATATACTGGGCGCTGTACTAGCTATATAGAATAATTAAAATATGTAATGTAATCAAATAGCGAATGGTAGTACCATTGTTTTTATATTGGTTGGCTTAGTGGCCTTTACCGAACGTAATTGTTTTCAAACAATAATAGTATGGCGTACTGCATTAAAGGCGGACAAGCCCATGAACGTGGCGATACGGTATATGGCCTACACTTATGGCTCTAGGCCCCGCATGTGACACTCGCCCCAGGCCCTGCATACTCTAAGGCCGCCTCTAACAGGATGTGATCATAATTCTGTATTTTTCTCAGCATTATAAAATATATATTTTTACTATTTTTTCAGTGCAACAATGCAATGTGCAACATACCCTAAAATAAATCTATAACACAGTTACCTTACTTCATGAACTATCTCAACTTACCCACTTTTCTTTTTATCTATATAAAACCCTTCCCCTCAGCAAGCAAAACTCACTACTGAATTAACATAAAGAACAACTTACTTTAAATGGTTTGTGCTAAAAAAAAGTATTTACACATAAGGTGAAAAAAGGTAAAAGCAGATAATGAATGAAATAAGTTTGTGGTTGGTTTCCAACCCATACACTCCTCGAGTTCTCATGGTACTCTAGCTTGGAGTCACTACCACTTCTGCAACTTAAAGACAGGACATGACAGAGAATTTTAAAATCACAGTGGTGTTCAAAGTAATTTTAATAGGCAACTTTCCAAACTTGATTAATTTTGGCTTTCTAACATCTTCTCTTATCATTGACTGACACATGAAAGGGACATTTGACATTTATCAGTGTGGCATGTCAACAGCGCTAATTGTTCACAGTTTTAATGACTGAATACAAATCTTTAATGGCAAATACTAAGCTTGTTTGCTACAAGTGATCCTTACAAGCATAATAAAACTGAGATATTCCAGTCAGATTGGTCTCTTTGAGCCGTTGTTTTAATGTTTAGAGCACCTTGATCTTTCTAAGGATCTTTAGCAGACAAAGCTAGTGCAGAGTAAGTTTCATTAATACTGACAGCCAACTGTAAAGTTTGCTTTGAACAGTCATAAGAAAAGCAGCATTCTAAAATACATCAAGGGCTGAACAATATACATTTATTTTCCATGGCTGATATCTAAACAAGACAACACTCTGTCTCCTGCTGATTCCCTTTCAGCATGTCATATTGCATACATGAAACAATCTTAATTATTGGGATTAAGAAAGGATTTTATAGTTTTACAATAAATTCAGCAAGTTGACTTAGAATGCAGCCATTTAAGTGGAATGAAATGTAAAATGTAATGTTTGCTCTTAAACAATAATCTATGCAAAAGACACATAGAAAACATAAAAAAACCACTACCATGATTCAAAGGCATATTTACACTTCATTGAAGCCAAATGCTAACATTAGAGGTTGCGGAATAATCAAGTAATTAATGTGCAAACAAAGTAGAAAAAGTTCTCCGCTTTCCCCCTGGATACAGCAGAAGATTTCTGGGTTGTTTACATATTTCAGTATAACTGATTGGAATCTGATAATTTTAGTATAGCAACAGCAATCTTATCAATTAGCTTATAAGTGAAATAGAGGTTTAGTACTACCACTTCCCGTAGCTTCAAAACCATTTATTGTTATAGTTACTATGTGCTTTGTTTAATAGTATGTAAACCATCCTGAAAATGTAGTGACGAGATTAAACATATACTTTGTAAGGAGATTGAAAGTAGAGATGGCCTGAACTGTTCGCTGGCGAACGGGAACCGGCAAACTTCCAGTGTTTGCGATCGCAGAGAACTGCGAACTTTAACGGAAGTTTGATTCACCCCCATAGTGCATCATTAGGGTCAACTTTGACCCTCTAAATCACAGTCAGCAGGCACATTGTAGCCAATCAGGCTGCACTCCCTCCTGGAGCCCCACCCCCCTTATAAAAGGCAGGCAGCATCAGGCATTAGACTCACTCGTGTGCCTGCAGTAATTAGAGAAGGGAGAGCTGCTGCTGCTGCAGAGAGCTATACGGAAAGCTTAGTTAGGCTCTTGTAGGCTTGTTAGCTTGCTCCTTTCTGATTCATGTTGCTAAAAAAGCACCCCTCAACAGCTCTTTTGAGAGCTAATCTTGTTCTTGTGATCTATTTTTTTTTTGTGTGTGTGTGTCCCATAGACACTTGTGTTGCATAGACAGCCTTGGTAATTACTACTGTGCCACTGCTAGGCCCAGTACATTCAGTGACTACCTGTGTGTGTGACAGGCAGCTGCACATTTGTAATCCCGATCACTGCACTTGTTCACTGTTCAGTGCACCTACCTACCTACCTACCTACCTACCTACGTGAGCGCACGCAGTGTTAATACCACCAGTCATTGCACCTGTTCATGGTACGTGTGTGTGTGTGAGACAGCTGCACATTTGTAATTCCAATCACTGCAGTGCATACCTGTAACCTGTTCAGTGCACCTACGTGAGCATAAGCAGTGTAATATACCACCAGTCAATTGCACCTGTTCACGGTACCTGTGTGTGACAGGTGCACATTTGTAATACCAATCCCTGCATACCTGTTCACTGCACCAGTGTGACCACATGCTGTTTAGTATACCAATCCGTGCATACCTGTTAACTGCACCTGTGTGACAGCTGCACATTGTATTGTAATACCAGTCACTGCTACCTTTCACTGCACCTGTGTGACAGCACATTGTATTAGTCAAGTCAGTGCATACCTTTCACTTCATCCCCCCCGATATGGACAAAACAGGTTGAGGCAGGGGCAGACCCAGAGGCAGGCCACCCGGCAGGTCTGTTCGAGGTCATGCTGACATGATTTCATGTGGCCCTGGCCCAAAGTACAGTGCTCAGAAGAAGGCACGTCCCATCAACTCCCAAGATTGTCAGGACGTGATTGAAAAAATTTAACACAGAACATCTCATCTACTGCATCCACCAGCGCTATTCCAAGTACCACATCCGCTACATTTGAAACTTCACAGGAGTTATTTGATGAGGAATTCACTGAATCACAGCTATTATTGTCACAACAAGATGAAGGTGCTAAGCCAGTTACACCACCTCATATGTCTGAGTTAGGTGACACTATGGACATAAGGTATGAGGAGGAGGATGATTAAGTACCTGCTGTTGGTGCAGTTTTGGAGGTGTCTGATACAAGCGAAGCTTTGAAGGATGTTTATGATGAGGATACTGCCATGGATGCCACGTGGGATCCTAAGAGACACGATGACCAAGGGGACCGGTCAGAGGAGGAGTCAGAGAGGAGAAGGAGGAGATGAGTTGCTGAAAGAAGCAGGGGGAGCTCATCGTCAGAAACAGGTGGTGGCAGTGTCTGGCACCATGTATCACCACCTATGGCCAGCCAGCCACCATGCCCTTCAACGTCAGCTGCTGACGCCACCATAGTACCCACACCTCAGGGTGGCTCAGCGGTGTAGAATTTTTTTAGTGTGTATGCCAAAGATCAGACCAATGCCATCTGTACTCTCTGCCACCAACAATTGAGCCATGGAAAGGCCAACACCACATAGGGACAACTGCCTTACGAAGGCACATGCTGAAAAGGCACAAACTGCAATGGGAAGACCACCTGAGCAAAAGCAGCATACAAAAGCAAAGCGTGATCATCGAACAATCAAGCGTTTCATTCAAAATAGTCAACAGGGTCGCAAGAAGAGTGTGGAAAAACCAAGGTGCAAAATAACTGCCCATGAACTGAGAAAAGTCAAGCGTGCAGCTGCCAAGATGCCACTTGCCACCAGTTTGGCCATATTTCAGAGCTGCAACATCACTGGAGTGCCCAAAAGCACAAGGTGTGCAATACTCAGAGACATGGCCAAGGTAAGAAAGGCTGAAAGACGACCACCACTGAACAAGACACACAAGCTGAAATGTCAAGACTGGGCCAAGAAATATCTCAAGATGATTTTTCTAAGGTTTTATGGACTGATGAAATGAGAGTGAGTCTTGATGGGCCAGATGGATGGGCCCGTGGCTGGATTGGTAAAGGGCAGAGAGCTCCAGTCCGACTCAGACGCCAGCAGCAAGGTGGAGGTGGAGTACTGGTTTGGGCTGGTATCATCAAAGATGAGCTTGTGGGGCCTTTTCGGGTTAAGGATGGAGTCAAGCTCAACTCCCAGTCCTACTGCCAGTTTCAGGAAGACACCTTCTTCAAGCAGTGGTACAGGAAGAAGTCTGCATCCTTCAAAAAAAACATGATTTTCATGCAGGTCAATGCTCCATCACACGCGTCCAAGTACTCCATAGCGTGGCTGGCAAGAAAGGGTATAAAAGAAGAAAAACTAATGACATGGCCTCCTTGTTCATCAGATCTGAACCCCATTGAGAACCTGTAGTCCATCATAAAATGTGAGATTTACAAGGAGGGAAAACAGTACACCTCTCTGAACAGTGTCTGGGAGGCTGTGGTTGCTGCTGCACGCAATGTTGATGGTGAACAGATCAAACCACTGACAGAATCAATGGATGGCAGGCTTTTGAGTGTCCTTGCAAAGAAAGGTGGCTATATTGGTCATTGATTTGTTTTTGTTTTGTTTTTGAATGTCAGAAATGTATATTTGTGAATGTTGAGATGTTATATTGGTTTCACTGGTAAAAATAAATAATTGAAATGGGTATATATTTGTTTTTTGTTAAGTTGCCTAATAATTATGCACAGTAATAGTCACCTGCACACACATATATCCCCCTAAAATAGCTAAAACTAAAAACAAACTAAAAAATATTTTTGAAAGTATTCAGCTTTGATATTAATGAGTTTTTTTGGGTTCATTGAGAACATGGTTGTTGTTCAATAATAAAATTATTCCTCAAAAATACAACTTGCCTAATAATTCTGCACTCCCTGTAGTGAAACCTCCACGGCTTGCAGGCAGGCCTCCTGCCACCTCCTCTCCTCCTGCTACATCCTCTTCACTGTCATCCACCACCTTGCCTGAGTGGCAGTTCAACTCTACTGGTGCTGTGATCTCCTCTCCAGCTACACAGCCCCAGCTCTCCAGGGCCTATGCTGCATGCCAGGTACGACGGTGTCACGCCATCTTAGGACATGTCTTGCCTCAAAGCGGAGAGTCACACTGGAGTAGCTCTCCTGGCTGCTCTGAACAAACAGGTGGATCAGTGGCTGACCCCGCACCAACTGGATATCAGCAACGTGGTGTGTGACAACGGCATCAATCTCATTTCGGCTTTGAATTTGGGAAAGTTGACACATGTACCCTGCATAGCACATGTGCTCAATCTCGTAATTCAGAGATTTGTGTCTAAGTACCCAGGCTTACAGGTCGTCCTAAAGCAGTCCAGGAAGGTGTGTGGACATTTCAGGTGGTCTTAACAGCCATGGCACGCTTTGCAGATATTCAGCAGAGAAACAACTTGCCAGTGAGACGCTTGATTTGCGATAGCCCGGATGTTCTGGCCGAAGTACTGGACACTGATGCGAAATGCCTGCAGGCTCATGCAGCCGTTTGAGGAGGTGACAAACCTGGTGAGTCGCAGTGAAGGCGCCATCAGCGACTTGATCCCATAGGCCTTCTTCCTGGAGCGTGCCGTGCGTAGAGTGGTGGATCAATCTGTGGAGGAGCGTGAACAGGAACAGGAGGAAGAGTTGTGGGATCAATTCTCAGCAGAAGCAGATGATTCCTCATCACCTGCGGCTTGGTGGATCAAGCTGTGGAGGAGCATGAACAGGAACAGGAGGAAGAGTTGTGGGATCAATTCTCAGCAGAAGCAGATGATTCCTCATCACCTGCGGCTTGGTGGATCAAGCTGTGGAGGAGCATGAACAGGAACAGGAGGAAGAGTTGTGGGATCAATTCCCCGCAGAAGCAGATGATTCCTCAACACCTGCAGCAGCACAGAGGGGGGAGGAGGAGGAGGAGAAAGAGTCTTGTGGGGAAGAGGAGTCAGCTGATGAGGAAGATGTTGTTTTGGAGGAAGAGGATGAGGTGAAAGAACAACCGCAGCAGGTGTCGCAGGGGGCTTGTGCTGCTCAACTTTCCCGTGGTATTGTTCGTGGCTGGGGGTAGGAGGAGAACTTAGCTGACAGCACTGAGGAAGAGCAAGAGTAGATGGATAGTACGTCTGCATCCAACTTTGTGCAGATGGCGTCATTCATGCTGTCCAGCCTGTTGAGGGACCCCCGTATAAAAAACTCAAGGGGGAAGGAGCTGTACAGGGTGGCCACGCTACTAGACCCTCGGTATAGGCACAAAGTGGCCAAGATGTTTCCAAATCACCAGAAGGCTGAAAGGATGCAGCACTTGCAGAACAAGCTGGCAACTATGCTTTACAATGCGTTTAAAGGGTGATGTCACAGCAGAATAAAGGTACCACTGCCAGTAATCCTTCTCCTCCCAAGTGCACACAGGCAAGGACTAGAGATGTAGCGAACGGTTCGCCGGCGAACGGTTCCAGGCGAACTTTGGGGGTTCGCGTTCGCCTGCACCAGGCGAACTTTTGCAGAAGTTCGATTCACCCCATAATGCATTATGAGGGTCAACTTTGACCCTCTGCATCACAGTCAGCAGGCACATTGTAGCCAATCAGGCTACACTAAGCCCTGGAGCCCCACCCCCCTTATATAAGGCAGGGTCCGGCGGCCATTACACTCACTCGTGTGCCTGCTAGAGAGAGGAAAGGGACAGCTGCTGCAGACTTTTTCTCCTATTGACAGATTAGTTGGGTTCTAGGCTGCTTTGCTTGCTCCTGACTGATTATTATTGCTTTTAAAGCACCCATCAACAGCAACAGCTCTTTTAAGAGCTCATCCTGTACATATTTTTTTTTTCTGTGTGTCAAACTGACACTTTTGTTGCATGAACAGCCTTGCTAATTGATAGTGTGTGTCAGTGACTACCTGTGTGTGTGACAGGGAGCTGCACATTGTACTACCCAGTACTGCATATACCCCAGTACCTGTTGTGTTCACTTAACCCACCTCATCACTGCATATACCTAGCTTTGTGTTGAGTGAACCCAGCTCACTGCATCTAACTACCTGTTGTGTTGAGTGAACCCACCTGGCCACCTCACTGCATCTAACTACCTGTTGTGTTGAGTGAGAACCCACCTCACTGCACCTTAAGTACCTTTAGTGTTGAGTGAACCCAGCTCACTGCATCTAACTACCTGTTGTGTTGAGTGAGAACCCACCTCACTGCATCTTAAGTACCTTTACTGTTCAGTGAACCCAGCTCACTGCATCCAGGGATGGATCTAGGGGGGGGGGGGGGAGGGGGCAAGCGGGTAACTTGACCCAGGCGCAGTTTGTTGAATGCTTAAAAAGGTGGCAAAATGAATGGCAGTTTATGCGCCAAAACCTGACCTGTAGGCGCCAAAACCTGACCTTGCCCCAGGCGCAACTTGGTCTTGGTCCATCCCTGACTGCATCTAACTACCCAGTACCTGTTGTGTTTACTTAACCCACCTCATCACTGCATAAACCTAGCTTTGTGTTGAGTGAACCCAGCTCACTGCATCTAACTACCTGTTGTGTTGAGTGAACCGACCTGGCCACCTCACTGCATCTAACTACCTGTTGTGTTGAGTGAGAACCCACCTCACTGCATCTTAAGTACCTTTACTGTTGAGTGAACCCAGCTCACTGCATCTAACTACCTGTTGTGTTGAGTGAAAAACCCACCTCACTGCATCTTAAGTACCTTTACTGTTGAGTGAACCCAGCTCACTGCATCTAACTACCTGTTGTGTTGAGTGAGAACCCACCTCACTGCATCTTAAGTACCTTTACTGTTCAGTGAACCCAGCTCACTGCATCTAACTACCCAGTACCTGTTGTGTTTACTTAACCCTCCTCATCACTGCATATACTTAGCTTTGTGTTGAGTGAACCCAGCTCACTGCATCTAACTACCTGTTGTGTTGAGTGAACCGACCTGGCCACCTCACTGCATCTAACTACCTGTTGTGTTGAGTGAGAACCCAGCTCACTGCATCTTAAAGCGGTTTAACACCCAGCATTACAACTTTGCTTTAAAAGATTGCTTACAGCTTACAAACTATTATGCCAAATTTTTTTTTAAGCAGAAATTCACTGAATGGGTTAAACATGACATTTTAGTGTTGGATTCAACTAGGAATCCGCATCCGTTCTTATCTTTTAGTTACAAATTTATCTTTATTTGGAATACAAATAGACCTTTGAAAAGCCTGCCGGGGAAGCCCTCTTTGTTCTCTCAGAGCAGTGTTTGTTTGTTACATTGTACATAGATACATTTTTAACTAAACAAGCAAGCACGGAGGAGGATTTCTAGCTAAATGCAGCACTAAAATGTCATGTTTAATCCATTCAGTGAATTTCTGCAAAAAAAAAAATCTGGCATAATAGTTTATAAGCTGTAAGCAATCTTTTAAAGCAAAGTTGAAATGCTGGGTGTTAGACTACTTTAAGTACCTTTACTGTTCATTGAACCCAGCTCACTGCATCTAACTACCTGTTGTGTTGAGTGAGAACCCACCTCACTGCATCTTAAGTACCTGTACTGTTCAGTGAACCCAGCTCACTGCATCTTACTACCTGCTGTGTTGAGTGAGAACCCACCTCACTGCATCTTAAGTACCTTTAGTGTTGAGTGAACCCAGCTCACTGCATCTAACTGCCTGTTGTGTTGAGTGAGAACCCACCTCACTGCATCGTAAGTACCTTTACTGTTCAGTGAACCCAGCTCACTGCATCTAACTACCTGTTGTGTTGAGTGAGAACCCACCTCACTGCATCTTAAGTACCTTTACTGTTCAGTGAACCCAGCTCACTGCATCTAACTACCTGTTGTGTTAAGTGAGAAACCACCTCACTGCATCTTAAGTACCTTTAGTGTTGAGTGAGCCCAGCTCACTGCATCTAACTACCTGTTGTGTTGAGTGAGAACCCACCTCACTGCATCTTAAGTACCTTTAGTGTTGAGTGAACCCAGCTCACTGCATCTAACTACCTGTTGTGTTGAGTGAGAACCCACCTCACTGCATCTTAACTACCTTTACTGTTCAGTGAATACAGCTCACTGCATCTAACTACCCAGTACCTGTTGTGTTTACTTAACCCAACTCATCACTGCATATACCTAGCTTTGTGTTGAGTGAACCCTGCTCACTGCATCTAACTACCTGTTGTGTTGAGTGAACCCACCTGGCCACCTCACTGCATCTAACTACCTGTTGTGTTGAGTGAGAACCCAGCTCACTGCATCTTAACTACCTTTACTGTTCAGTGAACCCAGCTCATTGCATCTAACTACCTGTTGTGTTGAGTGAGAACCCACCTCACTGCATCTTAAGTACCTTTGTGTTGAGTGAACCCAGCTCACTGCATCTAACTACCTGTTGTGTTGAGTGAACCCACCTCACTGCATATACCTAGCATCCCCCCGAGATGGACAAAATGGACAAACCAGGTAGAGGACGAGGTAGAGGTAGAGGTAGACCCAGAAGAAGGCCACCAGGCACCGGCAGGTCTGTGTGAGGTGGTGTTGCTGTGATTTCGTGCAGACCTGGCCCAAAATACAGTGCTCAGAAGAAGGCACGTGCCATCACTTCCCAAAATCGTGAGGAGGTGCTTGAGTATTTACCACAGAACACCTCATCTCCCACAGCCACCAGCGCTACAACAAGCACCACATCCGCTGCATTTGACACTTCGCAGGAGTTATTTGGTGGTGGTGGTGAAATCACTGATTCCCAGCCACTACTGCAACAACAACTAGAAGGCGCAGGTACACCACCTCATACGTCTGAGTTAGGTGGCGATAGTATGGAGGAGGGGTTATGATGAACCACCTGAAGTTGGTGCAGTTGAGGAGGTGTCTGAGGAAAGCGCAGCTGGGCAGGAGGATTATGATGACGATTATACGGAAACCACATATGTTCCCGGTAGAGGAGATGACCAGGGGGACAGTTCAGAGGAAGAGTCAGAGAGGAGTAGGAGGAGACGACTCCATGATAGAAGCAGAGGGAGCTCGTCCTCAGAAACAGCTGGGGGCAGTGTCCGGCGCCATGTATCGCCAGCTATGGCCAGCCAGCCAACATGCTCTTCAACGTCAGCTGCTGATGCCACCGTAGCGCCATCACCCCAGAGGGGCTCAGCGGTTTGGAAATTTTTTCACGTGTGTGTCTCAGATCGGAGCAAAGCCATCTGTTGTCTCTGCCAGCAAAAATTTAGCCGTGGAATGGCCAACTCTCACGTAGGGACAAGTGCCTTACGAAGGCACCTGGAGAGAAAGCACAAACAGCTATGGCAAGAACATCTGAGGAAAAGCAGCACCCCTCAAAAGACAAGCCACCCTCCTTCTCCTCTGCCTCCTTCAGGTGTATCATCTTCATTCACTTTCTCCCTTGCACCTTCACAGCCACCCTCCTCCACACCGCCTCTTCCCTTGAGCGGTTCCTTCTCCTCTGCCCACAGCAGTACCCAGCTGTCCGTGAGTGAAGGAAGTATTTGAGCGTAAGAAGCAAATGTCTGCCAGTCACCCTCTTGCCCGGCGTCTGGCAGCTGGCGTGGCGGAACTATTAGCTCGCCAGCTATTACCATAAAAGGCGGTGGAGTTGGAGGCTTTCCGTAAGTTTGTGGCCATTGGTACACCACAGTGGAAGATACCGCAATTATTTTTCACAAAAGGCCATACCCAAACTGTACCGTGCAGTTGAGAGGCAAGTGGTATCATCTCTGGCACACAGCGTTGGGTCAAGGGTCCACCTGACCACGGATGCCTGGTCTGCCAAGCACAGGCAGGGCCACTACATTACATACACAGCCCATTGGGTCAACCTGGTGACCGATGGCAGCATGCAGGGAGTACGTGGCTGCGCAGCGGACCGACTTGTCACACCTCCACGGCTTGCAGGCAGGCCTCCAGCCACCTCCTCTCCACCTGCTACCACCGCTTCGCTGTCGTCATCCTCCTCCTCCTCGGCTGGTGCCGCGATCTCCTCTCCAGCTACACAGCCCCAGCACCCCAGGGCCTATGCTGCATGCCAGGTACGACGGTGTCACGCAGTGTTAGACATGTCTTGCCTGAAAGCGGAGAGTCACACTGGAGCAGCTCTCCTGGCTGCTCTTAACAAACAGGTGGAGCAATGGCTGAGATCGGAGATCGGCTCACAAGCTTGAGATCGGCAACGTGGTGTGTGACAACGGCAGCAATCTCATTGCTGCGTTGAATTTGGGAAAGCTGACACACATACCCTGCATGTGCTGAATCTGGTCGTGCAAAGATTTGTGTCCAAGTACCCAGGCTTAGAGGATGTCCTGAAGCAGGCCAGGAAGTTGTGTGGGCATTTCAGGCGCTCTTACAAGGCCATGGCACGCTTTGCGGACATTCAGCGTAGAAACAACTTTCCGGTGAGACGCCTGATTTGCGATAGCCCGACTCGCTGGAATTCCACCCTGCTGATGTTCTCTCGCCTGCTAGACTAGGAGAAAGCTGTCACCCAGTACCTGTATCATTACAGTACAAGGACACAATCTGGGAGGATGGGGATGTTGTGGCCCAACAACTGGACACTGATGCGAAATGCATGCAGGGTCATGGAGCCCTTTGAGGTGACCAAACTGGTGAGTCGTGATGAGGGCACCATCAGCGACTTGATCCCCTACGCCTACTTCCTGGAGCGTGCCGTGCGTAGAGTGGTGGATACAGCAGTGGAGGAGCGTGAACGAGAAGAGTTACGGCAGCAGGAGTCGTGGGAGCCATTTACACCCGAACCCGATGTTTCCACAACACCTGCGGCAGCACAGAGGGGGGAGGAGGAGGAGGGAGGAGGGAGGAGGAGGAGGAAGAAGAGGAGTCGTGTGGGGAAGGAGAGGAGTCAGACTCTGATGATGGTGATGATGAGGAAGGTGTTTCTGTGGAGGAGGAAGAGGCGGCGGAAGAAGAACAGCCGCGGCAGCCATCACAGGGGGCTTCTGCTGCTCCACGTTCCTGTGGTATTGTTCGTGGCTGGGGGGAGGAAGAGGAGTTGCATCCCATCACTGAGGAAGAGCAAGAGGAGATGGAGAGTACGTCTGCATCCAGCTTTGTGCAGATGTCCTCTTTCATGTTGTCCAGCCTGTTGAGGGATCCCCGTATCAAAAAACTCAAGACGAATGACCTGTACTGGGTGGCCACGCTACTAGACCCTCGGTACAGGCACAAAGTGGCGGACCTGTTACCAGCTCAACACAAGGCGGAAAGGATGCAGCACTTGCAGAACAAGCTGTCGATGATGCTTTACAATGCGTTTAAGGGTGATGTGACTGCACAACGCAATCAAGGTACCACTGGCAGTAACCCTCCTCCTCCTAAATCCACGCAGGCAAGGACAGGACGCTCCAGCGATCTCAGGGTGATGTTGGACATGCGGACGTTCTTTAGTCCAACTCCTCGCCATAGTCCTTCCGGATCCACCCTCCACCAACGCCTGGACTGGCAGGTAGCCGACTACCTGGCCTTGAGTGTGGATGTAGACACTGCGAAAAGCGACGATGAACCCTTGGACTACTGGTTGCGC
This sequence comes from Hyperolius riggenbachi, assembly GCF_040937935.1. Lineage (NCBI taxonomy): Eukaryota > Metazoa > Chordata > Amphibia > Anura > Hyperoliidae > Hyperolius > Hyperolius riggenbachi. Next base: position 153,377,415 of record NC_090655.1, read on the forward strand.
AGGCTTGACCTGTGGCCAGAGCTGTCCCAATTTGCCATACAACTTCTCTCTTGCCCTGCCGCAAGCGTCCTGTCAGAAAGGACCTTCAGTGCAGCTGGAGGCATAGTTACTGAGAAGAGAAGTCACCTAAGTCACGACAGTGTTCAGTACCTGATCTTTATCAAAATGAATGAGGAATGGAACACGGAGGGCTACTGCACGACCGAAGACTAAGTCAGTCCCCACACACAGCATCTCTGCCTGCAGGCCGCTTGCCTTTTCCGCCACCACCAACAAGGTCCAGGACTCTAGGCGGATTCCTGAATTTTTAAGGCAGCTGCTAGCAGCGGCCGCTACACTAATTTTTCTGGTGCGTGTACATGCCTGCCTAATTTTTCTGGCTGCACTGCGGGCGGCTGCAACAAAAAACCAAAAGGCATGTTTATGTGCCCATCCCCCTTCGTGATCATTACCGTGCCGCGGTGAAGGGGCTTGCGCATCACAACGAAGCAATGACCGCCGGCTATTTGAGTGTCTCGGGTGGGGGTGGCACACAAAAGATAATAAGGTTGTTGCTTCATTGTGGTCAGACCAAATTTGATCAGCTGGACAGTCACTGCCCGGCGACCATATGGGCTTGGAAAACGCCACGGCCTACACTCTGGCCACGGTGCGCACCAGTCCCGCACGGCCGTCACTACGCAAACAGCTGTTTGCGGTGCGTTACACAGTGAGTTTGGTGTGTCAGTGTGAAGCAGAACTCTAATTACACTCCCTGATTGATGTATACCCATGCAAGATGTTTGAAAGCACTTTAGGCTGCTTTGCATCAAATCCAGATTTTTCCCCGGGACTTTGGACATGTATCCCACTCCGCCATGCCCCCCTCCAGGTGTTAGACCCCTTGAAACAGGTGTTAGACCCCTTGAGTGCATTTGAAATCTCAATTTGTGATCACGGCTGATCACGAATGACAATTTTGAAAACTGATATATCTTTATGAGGTCCTGATGAGCACCACTGGTTTTGTTTTTTCCACTGCCCAAGGCCTGCTGCCACCAACCGCCCAATAGCATTCTGTCAACACCCTGACTAGGAATCACTGGTTTGCAGGAGGAATTATCTGTTTTAGTGACTCATGTATATATGTGCATGTTGCATTTTCTGTCAAAGCAGTGAGCCCCTAATGCCTGGTACACACCATGCAATTTCCCTTTAGATAGATGGATTGAATCGATCTTTAGATCACTTCTATACAAAGTCGATCAGAAAAACGATTGAAAATCAGATTAGACCTGTCAAAAATAATCAATTCAACCTATCTAATGGGACATTGCATGGTGTGTTTAGTAGTTTAGTAGCAGTGTTCATCTCCCTTTCTACTCTCCTGTAATCAGAGACACTACTCTACTGCAGTACTGCTACTTTAAAAATGAGCCAGCAAGGGGTTAAGACTTAGCTTAGAAGGGGCTGCCATAAGTTTCTCTAGGGCAAAAAAACATATCTATTTCTGTTTAAGATTTACAGTCCAGAAGAGAGGAGAAGGAATGGCTCAAGTCATTAACAGATTTGGAGTAGCTATACTTCTCAGCTCATTTTTAGTTGAAAAGTGGAGCGGATATTCCCGTGACTGTAAACCTTACCAGATCAGAAATTCTCCTCTACAACTGTGGCACCAAACTGAAGCTTGTATGTTCCTAGTTCATTATAGGAGATAGTCTTGTCCCATACCAGGAAGTAAGGAACATGCACAGAGCTCTGGAATTCAGACTGTGTGTACAACAAAGCACGGTGGCTTTGGAGCAGACCATATGATTTATTTTATCATACAGACCCTTATCTCTGCCCAAGTTCTGCTGCCCTTCTGCTTTTTCAGTACCCAAGGCCATGTCTTTTGTGGCCTTCCAGAAATCTGCCCCTGGAAGTATCATGGTACCAAAGTAATAGGCAAGAGAATGGTTAGGTTAAAATCCAATGTCAGTCCAGGCATCAATTCACAACAAGAGCCAAGTTCTAGCAAAGTCGTACACAACTAATGCTATCACGGGTGAGGATTGGAACTCTAAAAAGGCAGTCCTTAAACACAACCCTCCATAACACTCAACCCCACCCAAACCAAGCAAAACTACAGCCCCCATAAGCCTCTGCTGCTAACCTAGTGAGTCACTCTATAGCTTTAATTCGGAGCTTGCCCACAGCCACTACCGCCAGTGCCGTAGAGTATAAGAACGATACAAAACGGTTGTTGCGCATGCGCTCGTGTACACCTGCAGGGACGCTGGGGATGGATTGCCACTGCAATAATCAGAGGAGGAAGACTGCACCATTTGGCTCCCGAAAGCTCCAAAGTCACCGCTGGAGCCTGTGTCAGGTAAGATCGTGACAGAGGGATATACCATTGGTTATATAATTCTGTTTTTTTTTTCCTCTGTTTTCCCTGCGTACGCTAAGGACATTGTCATACAGCAAACTGAATCTGAAATTGTCCTCCTCAACTTTTTCCTCTAATACAATGTCTTTAATCAAGGGGCCAATGTCCAGAGTGTCAGGACTGCAGAAGTTGCAAAGCCTTGACTGGTAGTCTGGCCTATGAGTTTGAGTATTAAACTATCCTGAATAATCACAAATACCTTCTGTTTTAAGTTCTGGTTCACAACAACAACAACAACAAATAACATTTGTAGAGCGCTTTTCTCCCATAGGACTCAAAGCGCATAAGCATGGCTCAGACCATTGTGGTACAGAGGAAGAATTTTATAAGTCCGGAAATGCCAAGCTAAACAGGTGGGTTTTCAGTCTGGATTTGAATAGCTCCAGGGATGGTGCTGTCTTTACTGGGTGTGGCAGGGAGTTCCAAAGAGTAGGGGCAGCATGACAGAAGGCTCTATCTCCAGATTTTTTGAGGTGCACTCTGGGAGTGACCATGTTTATAGAACTAGCTGATCTAAGGTTGTGAGAGGTGTGGTGCAGCTTCAGCAAGTCCTTCATGTATCCAGGGCTCAGATTGTGCAGGGATTTGAATGTCAGCAGTCCAATCTTGAAGAGTATTCTCCATTCTACTGGTAGCCAGTGCAGTGAGCGAAGGATCGGTGTAATGTGACAGTGGCGAGGCTGGTTTGTTAGCAATCTGGCAGCAGCATTCTGCACTAATTGCAGGCGACGCAGGTCCTTTTTGGGGAGGCCAGCATAAAGGGCATTGCAGTAATCCAGCCGTGATGTGATGAAGGCGTGAACTAGGGTTGGAAGATCCTCTGGGGGAATCCGATGTTTAATCTTTGCAATGTTCTTCAGATGAAAGTAGGAAGATTTAACTACAGATGAAATTTGGATTTCTGAAACTTAAATCCCCATCGATTAGTACGCCAAGGCTGCGTACAAGGTTGGAGCTGTTTATGTCCGAATTCCCAATCCTGATTGGTGTTGCTTTAGGATGGAGCAGTTTTGATGGCGAGCACTGGCTTTGGACAAAGAGGACCTCAGTTTTGTCAGCATTCAGTTTCAACCTGTTATCATTCATCCATGCCTGTAGCTCAGCTAAACAAGAGTTTATTTTTTGAGTAGGGTCTGTTCCACCAGGTTTGAAGGACAGGTATAGCTGTGTGTCATCGGCGTAGCAGTGGTACGTCAGGCCATGTCGTTGGATAAGTGTACCGAGTGGCAACATGTAGATTGCAAACAGCAGAGGGGATAGGATTGATCCTTGTGGCACTCCGAATTGTAGAGGTGCAGGTTTGGACATTATAGGTCCTAGGGATACTCTCTGTGTTCTGTCAGTCAAGAATGATCTGAACCACTGGAGGACTGATCCACTGATGCCACAGTACTCCTGCAGTCTGTTAAGCAGGATTTCATGGTCAACTGTATCAAAAGCCGCTGAGAGATCCAACAGGATTAGGATGGAGCATTCCCCTCTGTCCCTTGCCATGAGCAGGTCGTTGCAGACTTGGATGAGGGCTGTTTCACAGCTGTGGTGTTTCTTAAAGCCAGATTGTAGAGGGTCCAGGATGTTGTTTACTGACAGCCTGGTTTCAAGTAGCAGATAGACAGCCTTTTCAATAACTTTACCTAAGAAGGGGAGGTTGGAGACAGGTTCACCATGAGCTTACATGGCAATCTGTAACTCTGGGTGTTTCAAGTACTACTCCATAGAACCATATTATTCCTTGCCATGCACTGCTGAAATTCAATCAATCTGAATCAGTCTCTCTGTATAAATTTTGAAATTGGTTTGACACACCATTGCATTTTTCAGCACCTTTGGAGGTGTGTTAAGCTATCAGGGACAACATAGGGATGATTTGCATATTCAGCAGTGATGCACTGTGGGGCACCTAAAATGCTCACTCTAACCTAAATACTTGCAAATATCTTCTGTTTTAAGAAGGCAAAATTCTGCTTTACATAGCATTTTAGTAAGAAGGCTATTTGATCCCTCTCAGCCCCTTACATAGAGCCCCTCACAGGAATTCTGGTTCACCATGAGCTGGCTGGGTAATCCGTATGTCACATGATGGATAACTGTTGTAGCCAGGTTGGGATAAACCAATATTTCTATATATATACATATATACATATACACGTGTATATATATATATATATATATATATATATTTATATATATATATATATATATATATATATACACACCAGCTGGTGGCCCGGGTATGTATTTGCCCAGTGTTGGCTCCGCCCACTTTTCCTAACCCTAACACACAATTACTCAATTACTTGAAGACCAAGTGTGTGAGCTTTGCGGTCTTTGGCATCAATAATTTGCATTGAAATAAAAGAAATCTGATTGGCTGTGGCTCCACCCCTTTTCTGAATTTGAACCACAATCACCCAATGGCCAACTGTACCAGGTACAGGTGATTAATATTGCAAGAGGCTTGTGCCATTAACAGTACAAGAATGGCAGCAATTAAATATTCCCCCTTAAAAAATACCGTATTTTTCGGACCATAAGACGCACTTTCCCCCCCCAAAAAATGGGGGGAAAAAGTCAGTGCGTCTTATGGTCCGAAGGTGTCCCACAAGCCATTAACTATCATGATCCTCTGCTGAAACAATAAACTCCCATCTCCAAAAAGGCCTCCCACGATAATCCCTCTGCACTTACATGAATTGCAGAGTTGTAAAGGCATCCAAACAGTAGCCAGCATTTCTGTGCATTAGCGGCAAAGAGAGCAATCACCGCTGTAATTGATGGTCTCTGATGCCCTGTTGTGTGTCAGTCAACCCCGACAGGTATTCACACAGTACCCAGCATTACTGTGCATTAGCTGCAAGGAAGAGCGCATTCGCCGCTGTAAATGATCGATTCTGATGCCTTCTCGCGCCGGGACCCAAACAGTTCGCTTCCACCAATCATCATCCTTTGGGAAACCTCTTAGCCAATCCTGAAGCAGTGTTTCTGAAAGCCACGCCCCCCGCCGTGACAGCGCCAATGTAAAAGTTCCCGATGGCTCTGTCGGCGGGACTTCATGGTGTGCGTGCAGCCAATCATGGCGCGCTGTGACGGTGGGGGTGAGGCTTTCAGAAACACCACTTCAGGATTGGCTGAAAGGTTTCCCAAAGCATGATGATTGGTGGAAGCTAACTGTTTGATTCTAATGGCTCCTCGCACCGGGACCCAAAGAGTTCGCTGCCACCAATCATCATGCTTTGGGAAACCTTTCAGCCAATCCTGAAGTGGTGTTTCTGAAAGCCACACCCCCACCATCACAGCGCGCCATGATTGGCTGCATGCACACCATGAAGTCCCGCCGGCAGAGCCATCGGGAACTCTTACATTGGCGCTGTCACGGCGGGGGGGCGTGGCTTTCAGAAACATTGCTTCAGGATTGGCTGAGAGGTTTCCCAAAGGATGATGATTGGTGGAAGCGAACTGTTTGGGTCCCGGCGCGAGAAGGCATCAGTATCGATCATTTACAGCGGCGAATGCGCTCTTCCTTGCAGCTAACGCACAGTAATGCTGGGTACTGTGTGAATACCTGTCAGGGTTGACTGACACACAACAGGGCATCAGAGACCATCAATTACAGTGGTGAATGTTCTCTTTGCCGCTAATGCACAGAAATGCTGGATACTGTTTGGATGCCTGGTCGGGATGACAGAGCAGGACATGAGCAATGCTTGGATGCAGGTACTTTGGGTGCCTCAGCATATTATTAAGTGCATTGCATGCTGTGTGTACATGGAGCATTTCTGCCACAACACATAAGTAATAGTGAGCAACTGCTAATGGCTTAGTGGATGTTTTATTAGGAAATTGTCTGTAAATTGCAGGAAGATTATTGGGGATATTAGAGGGAGGCCTTTTTGGAGGGGATTTATTGGTAAAGCTGAAGTGTTCAGCAGCCTGGATGATTTGAATCTCCTCCAATTAGGTTACAAAGTGTTTCATTTTGTTTAGAAAGAAACAGCTTGGGGAGGGGGAGTTCCACAAGATGCCCCTGCACCATGGATGCACCAGGTTTAGCATATTTTTTTTCCCCCTGATTTTTGTCCTCTAAACCTAGGTGCGTCTTATGGTCCGGAGCATCTTATGGTCCGAAAAATACGGTAAATAGGTGGATTTTGATTGCCTTTTGTAGGCTCCACTCACTTTTCTGAATATTAATCCTAGTCACACAGTGACCAACTGTGCAAAGTTTGAGAACCCTACCATTAACAGTGTAAGAATGGCTGCAGTTTACATTTTCCCAATGACATTTGTATTTTTCTCCACCCACTGATGTCCCGACATTGCTCGGGTATGTATTTGGCTGGTGTTGGCTCCGCCCACTTTTTCTAACCCTAACACACAATTACTCAATGACCAAGTTTGTGAGCTTTGCGGTCTTTGCCATCAATAATTTGCATTGAAATGAAACAACTCTGATTGTCTGTTTGTGACTCCACCCCTTTTTCTGAATTTGAACCCCAGTGTAACGATCTGTGTCATCAAAAACAGATTTTCTGATTATTGGTGATCTGCAGTATCCCCAATAATACAGATGTTATACCTGATTATGTGGTGATCTGCAGAATCACCAATAATGCAAGTATAGCAAGACACAGGACACCCAGGTGTAAGATAAGTGTTTGGTGCGACAGTAAATATAGATAGAGAGAGCGAGCGATTCAGACTGTACTGCAGCAGGTGATCACCTGAGGGGCAGGAGATCCAGACAGTACCGTAGTAGCTAGTCACCTGAGGAGCAGGTGATAAAGACTGTACTGCAGCTATCTACCTGAGGAGCAGGTAATTCAGATTGTACTGCAGCTATCAACCTGAGGAGCAGGTGATTCAGACTATACTGCAGCTATCAACCTGAGGAGCAGGTGATTATAAACTGAGAATCCCTCACCAGCACTAAGCTCACTGGTGAGGGCAGAAGAGTCAGACAAGCAGGTTTGGCAACACACGGACAGATCCAGTACAAAGGCAGAAGACTGAATCAGAGTGAGGTATAAGCTAAGTCGGCAACTAGATCAGATAGGCAAAGGCACAGAATCAAAAGACAGAAGAGTAGTCAAGGCTAGCAGAGGGTTATAACAAATAATACAATTCAATTAGTACTTTAAGATATCAACAGAATCTGGCTAAGTGTGGATCCCCAGCTCCTGCTGGTTCTAGCACACTTTCAGATCTGACTAAGGGTCTGAGTGCTAACACGTAACATATGCAACAGCAGACAAGGAACAACTGACAGGCATGCCCTATATATACTGGGAGCGCTCCTTAGCGCCGCCCCAGTCACTCAGCCAATCAGGATCAGTGTTGGAGTCAGCTGACCAGTTGATCAGCTGACTCCCCTTCTGCTTGCATAAAGGTCCTGTCTGTGCGTTCGTGCGCGTAGACCTCAGTCTATGTGCGACTGAGGGACCAGGCAAAGTTTCATCATGTAACAGCGCGGCGGATGCCGCTGGCTGAAACGCGGGAACAGCGCTGCGGCGGCCTCCCCCGCATTCACCATAGTCCCAGGCACAACTCCATCATGTATCCGCGCGGTGGAAACCGCCGGCTGAGACGCGGAAATAGCTGTAATGCCGCTCCCTGTTGCGGCGGCATCTCCGCTATGCTTTACACCCAGTCACCCAATGACCAACTGTACCAGGTTTAAGGCTCCAGCCAAATACATAAGTAGGAAATGCTGGGTCATCAGTGGGCAGAGACAAATACAGGAGATCTTCATTTTTTTAGATTTTTTCAAGAGATCCAATCATAATTATCGAATTGCCATAAATTGGATCATTTTATTGTATCGTGTGTGGCCACCTTTAGTGCCAGGCTGATAGAAATTGGTCGATTCTAGCATTAGCCTGGTAGTGTTTGGTCGATTCTAGTGCTGGGCTGGTAGCGATCGGTCGATTCTAGTGTCGGCCTGGTAGTGATCGGACGATTCTAGTGTCAGGCTGGTAGTGAGCAGACGATTCTAGTGTCAGGCTAGTAGTGATCGGTCGATTCTAGTGTCGGCCTGGTAGTGATCGGTCAATTCTAGTGTCGGCCTGGTAGTGATCGGACGATTCTAGTGTCAGGCTGGTAGTGATCGGTCGATTCTAGTGTCAGGCTGGTAGTGATCAGTCGATTCTAGTGTCAGGCTGGTAGTGATCGGTCGATTCTAGTGTCAGGCTGGTAGTGATCGGTCGATTCTAGTGTCAGGCTGGTAGTGATCGGTCGATTCTAGTGTCGGCCTGGTAGTGATCGGTCGATTCTAGTGTCGGCCTGGTAGTGATCGGACGATTCTAGTGTCAGGCTGGTAGTGATCGGACGATTCTAGTGTCAGGCTGGTAGTGATCGGTCGATTCTAGTGTCAGGCTGGTAGTGATCGGTCGATTCTAGTGTCAGGCTGGTAGTGATCGGTCGATTCTAGTGTCAGGCTGGTAGTGATCGGTCGATTCTAGTGTCAGGCTGGTAGTGATCGGTCGATTCTAGTGTCAGGCTGGTAGTGATCGGTCGATTCTAGTGTCAGGCTGGTAGTGATCGGTCGATTCTAGTGTCAGGCTGGTAGTGATCGGTCGATTCTAGTGTCAGGCTGGTAGTGATCGGTCGATTCTAGTGTCAGGCTGGTAGTGATCGGTCGATTCTAGTGTCAGGCTGGTAGTGATCGGTCGATTCTAGTGTCAGGCTGGTAGTGATCGGTTGATTCTAGTGTCAGGCTGGTAGTGATCGGTCGATTCCAGTGTCGGGCTGGTAGTGATCGGTCGATTTTAGTGTCGGGCTCATAGTGATCGGTCGATTCTAGTGTCGGGCTGGTAGTGATCGATCAATTCTAGTGTCAGCCTGTCTACTGTCAGTGCCTATGGTGCTGAAGAAGCTGGGGCGCTGGTCCTTGCTTGGGGACACCTCACCCTCTCGCTTGCAGAGACTTGTGTTTGCAGCCTTCTTGCCCCCCCCCATCCATCATCCGGTATGCGCGGCAGACTTGCTCACCACGCCTCCTGCTGTCGCAGACACAGTACTGCTTTGTTGTTGTGCTGCCCTGTCACATCCAACTCTGCAGATCTGCGCGGTGGCCCACAGTAATGAGCGAGGTAAGTGCTGCCCTGTCACGCTACTGTATACTTCATACACAGGAACTTACTGTGTACTTCCTGTGTGTGAAGAATACATCGCCATGACAGGGCACCACTCATCTCGCTCGTTACATGGGGCCACAGCGTTGGATATGGCTGAGCAGTGCAGCAATCAATCAGGACTCTGTGACAGTAGAAGGCACAGTGAGAGCATAAGGAATGGATGAAGGCTCAGGCTGGCTTCCCTCTACTAACACGGCTGACTTTTTACTGCCCAAGGCCCACTACTACCAGCCGCCCCCTGACAAACAGCATCCCCTAATCCCCCAGCAGCTTTTAGGGATAATTGTCTCAACTTATTTTGATGCTTGTGTCTGTCTCTGGCAAGAAGGGCTATGGATGGAGCATTCAGCAGCCTTCCTACTGCAATTTGCTCTGTGCTACTGTGGTCCCCAGCTAACCTATGGGGGGCGGCTGACAGTCTGTGGTAAGGGGTGTATTTGGAGGAGTGCACAGGTCTCTGGGGAGGAAATGGCCACCTGTGAATTAGTGCTACAGGGATTTTGCATTTTGAAACAGGAAAACAGAATTTAAAATATATTTGCAACACAAAGCCACTGACAGTATGCACTGACTGGTATAATACAATGTGCAGTCACAGAGATGCAGTGAAAGGTATGCAGTGACTGGTATAATACAGTGTGCAGTAGGGATGAGCAAATCCAATCCGGATGCTACTCGGATAGTAGCTATCCGGATTTCTCCCAGTAATGCACTGCGGCCTGGGCGGGGGATTTAATCCTTACCTATCATGACGTCTTCTTCGTCCGTCCTTCGGCGCCTCCCACGATGCGCTCCACTCTGGTGTCACGTGACTAAAAAACACTTCCTCCTTCCGGGTTGAAGGAGGAAGTGTGTAGTCACGTGACGCCGTAGTGGAACGCATCGTGGGAGGCGCCGAAGGACGGACGAAGAAGACGTCATGATGGGTAGGGATTAAACCCCCCGCCCAGGCCGCAATGCATTACTGGGAGAAATCCGGATAGCTACTATCCGAGTAGCATCCGGATCGGATTTGCTCATCACTGCAGTCACAGATGTAGTGAAATGTATGCAGTGACAGGTATAATACAATGTGCAGGCACAGATGCAGTGAAAGGTATGCACTGACTGGTATAATACAGTGTGCAGTTACACAGATACAGTGACTGGTATTATACAGTGTGCAGTCACACAGATGCAGTGCTGGGCTGGATACAGTTGAAAAATAAACAAACCTGTGTGTGAAGTATACAGTGCTCGGCTGGTAGTGATCAGTCGATTCTAGTGTCAGGCTGGTAGTGATCAGTCGATTCTAGTGTCAGGCTGGTAGTGATCGGTCGATTCTAGCAGGGGCGGACATACGGCCGTGCAGGCCGTGCCGCCGCACGAGGGCCCCTGAAGTTCCGTTTTCTTCAGGGGCCCATGGCATTAAGTACTTTTTTTTTTTTTTTTAATATTTTTTTTTTTTATTATTATTTTATTCCCGGGGGCCCCCCGACTCCTATCCTCCCTCCCTCCCTCACCTCGGGGGCCCCCTCCCGATATGCGCGGCGGGAGAGCGAGCGAGCGGCAAATGCAGGAAGGGCTCTCCAGGCATCCGCTAGAGGCCCAGCCGCTTGGTCTCCAATATGTCTCCAGTTGGAGACATATTGGAGACTCAGCGGCTGGGCCTCTAGCGGATGCCTGGAGAGCCCTGAAGACTTCCTGCATTTGCCGCTCACTCTCCCGCCGCGCATATCGGGAGGGGGCCCCCCGAGGTGAGGAAGGAAGGGAGGGAGGGAGGATAGGAGTCGGGCCCCCCACCCGGCTAGCTACCCACCCGGCTACCTACCCACCCGGCTACCTACCTACCCACCCGACTACCTAACCACCCACCCGGCTACCTACCCACCCACCAGGCTTCCTACCTAACCACCCACCCAACTACCTGACCACCCACCCGGCTACCTACCCACCCGGCTACCTACCTACCTACCCGGCTACCTACCTAACCACCCACCCGGCTACCTACCTAACCACCCACCCGGCTACCTACCGGGCTAGTTACCAACCCACCCACCAGGCTACCTACCCACCCACCCGGCTACCCGGCTACCTACCTAACCACCCACCCGGCTACCTACCTAACCACCCACCTGGCTACCTACCTAACCACCCACCCGGCTACCTACCGGGCTAGTTACCAACCCACCCACCAGGTTACCTACCCACCCACCAGGCTACCTACCTACCCACCCACCAGGCTACCTACCCACCCACCAGGCTTCCTACCTACCCACCCGGCTACCTACCTACCCACCAGGCTACCTACCCACCCACCAGGCTACCTACCTACCCACCCACCAGGCTACCTACCCACCCACCAGGCTTCCTACCTACCCACCCGGCTACCTACCTACCCACCCGGCTACCTACCCACCCACCAGGCTTCCTACCTACCCACCCGGCTACCTACCTAACCACCCACCCGGCTACCTACCTACCCACCCACCCGGCTACCCACCCACCAGGCTTCCTACCTAACCACCCACCCGGCTACCTACCTAACCACCCACCCGGCTACCTACCGGGCTAGTTACCAGCCCACCCACCAGGCTACCTACCCACCCACCCGGCTACCCACGCACCCACCAGGCTACCTACCTACCCACCCACCGGGCTACCTACCTACCTACCGGGCTAGTTACCCACCCACCCACCAGGCTACCTACCCACCCGGCTACCTACCCACCCACCCACCAGGCTACCTACCCACCCACTCAACCAGGCTACCAACCCACCCACCCACTCACCCACCCACTAGGCTACCTATCCACCCAACCACCCATGGGAGCTGCGCGCCGGATGGAGGCTGGGACAGGAGGTCTGCTGCTGCAGGTGAGTAAATGTTTTTGTTTTATTTATATTAGCAGGTGTATGTTCTGGGCAGGTCTGCCACATGATTGCATGTATTTTCTTCGCAAATCTGCCGACATGATTGCATGTATTTTCTGGGCATATCTGCCGACATGATTGCACGTATTTTCTGGGCATATCTGCCGACTTGTTTGCACGTATTTTCTGGGCATATCTGCCGACTTGATTGCATGTATTTTCTGGGCATATCTGCCGACTTGTTTGCACGTATTTTCTGGGCATATCTGCCGACTTGTTTGCACGTATTTTCTGGGCATATCTGCCGACTTGATTGCACGTATTTTCTGGGCATATCTGCTGACTTGATTGCACGTATTTTCTGGGCATATCTGCCGACTTGATTGCACATATTTTCTGGGCATATCTGCCGACATGATTGCACGTATTTTCTGGGCATATCTGCCGACATGATTGCACGTATTTTCTGGGCATATATGTGTATTTTCTTGAGAAAACCTGCACAATTATGTGAATTTTCTGGGGAAAGGGTCACCAAAACTTGGGCCCACTGTCTTTGCGTTGCACTTTTCAAGGGAACCTGAGGTGAGAATAATATTGAGGCTGCCATATTTCTCTCCTTTTAAGCAATACCAGTTGCCTGGCTGCCGTGCTGGTCCTCTGCCTCTTATTCTTTCAACCATAGACCCTGAACAAGCATGCAGCAGGTCAGGGGTTTCTGACAATATTGTCAGAACTGAGAAGATTAGCTGCATGCTTGTTGCTGGTGTAATTCAGTTTATTACTGCAGCCAAATAGATCAGCAGGGCCGCCAGGCAACTAGTATTGTTTAAAAGGAAATAAACCCTCACCCCGGGTTCGCTTTAAGTTACAGTTAGCTCCGCCCTCATCCGGTCATTGCCACGCCCATTTTTTTGCCGCGGCGCTACGCGCCGCAGGTTCTGTCCACTAATTTTTGCCGCGGCGCGCTTCGCGCGCCGCAGGTTGTAGCCACGCCCATATTTTGCCGCGGCGCGCTACGCGCGCCGCAGGTCATAGGGGGCCCACAATTACAATTTTGCACAGGGGCCCACTGCTGGCTGTGTCCGCCACTGGATTCTAGTGTCAGGCTGGTAGTGATCAGTCGATTCTAGTGTCAGGCTGGTAGTGATCGGTCGATTCTAGTGTCAGGCTGGTAGTGATCGGTCGATTCTAGTGTCAGGCTGGTAGTGATCGGTTGATTCTAGTGTCAGGGTGGTAGTGATTCTAGTGTCACAGTATGGTTGTGGTAGTTGCTGGTAGTGGCCCCATGTAACGAGCGAGATGAGTGGTGCCCTGTCACGGCGCAGTATTCTTCACACACAGGAAGTACACAGTAAGTTCCTGTGTGTGAAGTATACAGTGGCATGACAGCCTTTCCCCTCTCCGCTCTTTCCTCTCCCACTCCACAGCCTTTGAAGCTCTTCCCTCTAAGTTACAGATACAGTTGAAAAATAAACTAAGCCAGGAGGACAGTGCACGCCACTGCTCCCCCCCCCCCCCCCATGTACTGTACAGCCTGCACGAACCTGAAGTGCAATGCTCTGTCCTGAGTCTGACTCCATGCTGGCGGAAATTAATAGAGCGGTAGGCGGGGATGGTCTCTGTGCGGCTCAGCAGCTGTCAATTGCAGGACACCTGGCATGCGCTTCAGGCGGGCGGGTTGGGTAAATGATCACTCTGCCACTCTTTTTAATGATGAATGGGGTACGTTCAGGACCCGCCCCTCTCCCATAATGCGCCTGTAGGCACGTGCCTATAGTGCCTTATGGGAAATCCGGCCCTGCCCTTAATATACTTACCCGGAGCTTCCTCTTGTCCATTGCAGCTGACATGTCCCACACTACATCTTCACTCACAGCCGTCGACCCGGGGTCCCCTCTGTTTCAGAGGCCGACCTCAAGGTCGTCCTTACTGCGCCTGCGAAAGCGCCACGGTCAACCAAGCCAACATTCTCCGCTGTGCACTACGCAAGCACAGAACTACTGCCCCTGCACAGTGCATACCTTTTACTGCATCAATGACTGCACATTGTATTATACCAGTAACTGCATAGCTTTCACTGCATCTCTGTGACTGCTCATTGTATTATACCAGTCACTGCATACCTTTCACTGCATCTGTGTGACTACACATTGTATTATACCAGTGCATACCTTTCACTACATAGGTGACTGCACATTTTATTATACCAGTCAGTGCATACCTTTCACTGCATCTGTGTGACTGCACACTGTATTATACCAGTCACTGCATACCTTTCGTTGCATCTCTGTGACTGCACATTGTATAATACTAGTCAGTGCATACCTTTCACTGCATCTGTGTGACTGCACACTGTATTATACCAGTCACTGCGTACCTTTCACTGCATCTGTGTGACTGCACACTGTATTATACCAGTCACTGCATACCTTTCACTGCATCTCTGTGACTGCACATTGTATTATACCAGTGTAATGATCAGTAATGGATCTGATAATCAGTACTAGCTTTTTCAGTACAGAAGTCAGTATTTTATTCAGAGTGTGATCACACGTGATTAGGTGCACCGTACTAATTCAGTAACTGAAGAAAGTGATAGCCCTAGTGGCAGTGGCTATCACTTTAGCAAAGAGTGGTCATACAGTCAGAGTCGGTAACAGATCGGTCATATAGCAGTACAAAATCGTTAAGTAAAATCGTAGTGAGTATACAGGCAAGAGTCGGCAGCAGATCAGATAGGAAGAGGTACAGAATCGTAAGGCTAACTTGTAGTAGGTATTCAGGCAGGAGTCAGCAACAGATCAGATAGGTAAAGGTACAGAATCGTAAGGCAGAGAGTAATCAGAGGAACAGGCAAAAGGTCATACACATTAATATCAATTTACAAATAATAATAATAATCCTAGTCTAGTGTGAAATCCCCGGGGTCCTGCCAGATCAAAGCACACACGAATCTGACTAAGGTCTGAGCGCTAGCACTGTGAAGTATTCGCAACAACAGACAATGAGCAAATGACATCTCCAAGCTTAAATGCAGAAAGCAAATTCAAACCGCCCGTCCAGAGGGCTGAACCAATCAGCAGCGTGTGATTGGCAGGTTGGTGTCAGCTGCCCGCAATATCAGCTGAACCGTCTCCCCAAGTTATAAAGTTCCTGCCGCCCCGCCCGCGAGCGTGCTGACCTAATCTGATGTGCAGAAGAGAGACCTGTCCTGCCAGAGGCTGCGCAAGATGTCTGAGAGGATGTGGCAGTTAGTGCATACCTTTCACTGCATCTCTGTGACTGTACATTGTATAATACCAGTCAGTGCATACCTTTCACTGTATCTGTGACTGCACATTGTATTATACCAGTCAGTGAATACCTTTTACTGCATCTCTATGACTTCACAGTGTATTATACCTGTCACTGCATACCTTTCACTGCAACTGTGTGACTGCACACTGTATTATACCAGTAACTGCATAACTTTTACTGCATCTCTGTGACTGCACATTGCATTATACCAGTCAGTGCATACCTTTCACTGCATCTGTGACTGCACATTGTATTATACCAGTCAGTGCATACCTTTTACTGCATCTCTGTGACTTCACACTGTATTATACCAGTCACTGCATACCTTTCACTGCATCTGTGTGACTGCATACTGTATTATACCAGTGCATGCTTTTCACTGCATCGGTGACTGCACATTGTATTATACCGGTCACTGCATACCTTTCACTACATCTGTGTGACTACACACTGTATTATACCAGTCACTGCATACCTTTTACTGCATCTGTGTGACTGTACACTGTATTATACCAGTAGCTGCATACCTTTCACTGCATCTGTGACTGCACATTGTATTATACCAGTCAGTGCATACCTTTCACTTCATCTCTGTGACTGCACATTGTATTATACCAGTCAGTGCATATAATACACACATCTGCACTGCACTCTGCCACGCTACAGTATGCTTGTGGGTGCAGGTAGGGTGCTCTATGCCAGCAACTAACAGGTTACATTCCTGTACATAAATTACCGTCCGTTTCCCTCTGCAGCGGCATGATTTGCGGCCTGGAGAGAGGTATACAGACAGTGAAGTGTCCGGAGTCAGACGGCTCTGCAGGTTTACGAACATGAAAAGGGAGGGGGAGAAACTGAGCTTCTTGTATTTAGCCTTTCCTCTCTCCGCTCTTTCCTCTCCCACACCATAGCCTTTGAAGCTTTTCCCTCTAAGTTACAGATACAGTTGAAAAATAAACAAAGCCAGGAGGACAGTGCACGCCGCTGCCCCCCCCATGTACTGTGCAGCCTGCACGAACCTGAAGTGCAGTGCTCTGTCCTGAGTCCGACTCCCTGCAGGTAGAAATGAATAGAGCGGTAGGCGGGGACAGTCTCTGTGCGTCTCAGCGGCTGTCAATTGCAGGACACCTGGCATGCGCTTCAGGTGGGCGGGCTGGGTAAATGATCACTCTGCCACTCTTTTTAATAATGAATGGGGTACGTTCAGGACCCGCCCCTCTCCCATAATGCGCCTGTAGGCACGTGCCTATAGTGCCTTATGGGAAATCCGGCCCTGCCCTTAATATACTTACCCGGAGCTTCCTCTGGTCCATTGCAGCTGACATGTCCCACACTTCACTCGTTCACAGCCGTCAACCCAGGGTCCCCACTGTTTCAGAGGCCGACCTCGAGGTCGTCTTTACTGCGCCTGCGCAAGTGCCACTGTCAACAAAGCCCACAAGTGCCCACACTTTTGCAGAAGTTCGCGTTCGCGAACCCAAAATCTGAGGTTCGAGCCATCTCTAGCCCTAATATTTAGAATAGGAGCAAATTTTTGTAATCTAGTCTCATATTTGTAATCTAACAAGAAGAATAGGGTGATTGGTAACACCCCCTGGTGCGATCAGGCCCCTAGCAAAAGTATGTCCAGCTGCTCCCTAAGTAAACCACTGCATATTTGTAATCTAGTCCTAGAAGAACATCAAAGCTTGGTGAACTTCATTGAAAATCTTACAATTTTAAATTTACATTAAAATTTCAACAAGGACATGTAGATGCAAGGCCGGGTTCATTTATCCACTTACTTTTGTCCATATAGTGTAGCACATATTATCCTGAATGAGATGTGTGGAAAGCATGTCTTGGATCTTACTTAAAAGGGTTCTGTGGTTCTTTATAAAAGCAAAAACTGACACTCACCTGGGCCTTCTACCAGCCCCATGCAGCTGTCCTGTCTTGCGCCGTCCTTTACGATTGTCCATTCCCCACCGCTGGTTACCGTCAAATTATTCATCTAACTAGACTAATGCAATTGCGCCTGGATGGCCGCACGCATCCTCGCTCCTGTTTGCATCTCCAGGAGCTTATTGTGCAGGTGCAGTACAAGAAAACTTTGTACTGGCTCCCGGAGATGCGAGCGAGAGTGAGGATGTGTGTGGCCACAGACGCTTAGGTGCAGTTACATTTGTATAATTAGATGAATAATTGGAAGGTAACCGGTGACAGGGAATGGAGGATCATAGACGATGGCGCAGGAGAGGGCAGCTGCAGGGGGCAGGTAGAAGCCCCAGGTAAGTTTCAGTTTTTGCTTTTATTAAGAGCCACAGAACCCCTTTAAAGTGGAGGTGCCCAAAATGTGTAAAATAATTAAAAAACGTTTAAAATGGTGAGATATAGTTGCCTTACCTCTCCCTAAGGTCTCAAAGTAGTCAATATGACTTGATATTCTTTAGAACTGGTTTTAATTACTGTACAGATTTTGGGAGTCTCCACCCTCAGATATTATCTCTGCACCCCTGTTGGGAGTTGTTGTTTTTTCTGTGTATTTCTTGTTTTATTGGAATCTTCCAAAACACACATCAGGGGAGCGACCTTCTGAGGACCCTTGAATACCTAAGTAGAGGCGAGAAATCCTCTGCAAGCCTTATCGATGGTTGCAGAACCCATGCAACAAGAAATTTGTGGGTAAAACTTTATTTACACATTTGGCATGTTAACATTCATGTTAACATTGGCTTTTGTTTTTTTTTTGATTGTCTTGTTTTTTTGTTGGTTCACAGATTTCAGTAGCCCACACCTCTCAAGTAAATATTTTGAATCTAAAGGTAGAGTGTAGTTTATTAAGGTTCAGGTATGTAAAAAAGAAAGAATGAACAATCTACTGACACTTAATAATTAAAAGCCCATAAATATCTTCTTCCTCCTGCTCCCAGTCTAATCCCAGTTAATAATGACATTCTGGGGCTTCCAGGCATGGGCGTTTTGGATTCTGGAGAAAGACCTCTATATCCTCACAGCAGCCTGACCTCCATCTGTCACTTCTGAGAGAGGTGGAGTATTTGACTATCACCATCGATTGGAGGGGAAGCATGCTTTTTATACCACTAACCTGTCCCTACCATGCTGACAAAAGTTGGGAGGTGCATGTCTAAGACAGGATTACATGCCAAGGGTGATGCATTAAGGATTTATCTGAGAGCTTGTGGGATGTGGTATTGGGGTTGTGGGAGAAGCATTAACGTAGCCTGACTGAACTAAGTGGCAGGAAGGATGTAAGTTTATTAAACTGAAAGTGGTATCAAACGACATAAAGCTTAAAGTTGAGTACCCCGATAGGTGTCAATGGTGGGAGTTTTGAGTAGTGGGAGGTTCAGTCTTAGATCAGATAGGATGGTGGGTGACTGTGCGAGCTGAAAAAAAAAATCTAGATTCTTGATTGACATTTTTTTTCCTCATTTGAGTATTTTCTGTTGGGATTCCTGCTGTCACTGTGTTGCACTTGCTATAACATATGTGAAAATTAACAAAATTATGTTTTTTTATTTGTGTTACAAACTGGACAAGAAAATATATTCAATCATGAGACTTCCAGCTGTAGTCCTATTAAGTTTCAACTTTGTCTAGCCCACAGGGAAAGTATTTTCCCCATTTTCTTTTTTCTTAACAAGCTTTTATCATTGTAAGTGTAAAACAGCATATGGCCAGGGATAGATTCTATTGAACCTGAAACATTAGTGAGGATTATGGAAGAAAGCTATTATCATAGTAAGCTTCAAACTTGGATGCTTCAGTTTCATTGCCTGCCAAAAGGTAATATAGCAGCAGAGGTATTTTGAATTTCTTTGTTTTAGTAAATTATTTGTTTTTCAATTTGAATACAAAAAGGACTAGATTGTTGCCAACTTGTAAATCTGAATACAAAAAGCTGTTTTATTTTGATGACTTAATATTCATCTTTTTTTTTTTTCTTTTTCTGTTACCTACTTCATTCTTCAGCAAACATTACAAACATACTATGCAGGAGAACAGAGGCGCCAAAAGAATAAAAGGAAGCTAAATAAGCTTAAAAAACGAATTCTTGGTAAATAGAGGAGGTAATGGTGGACTTAACTCCTCCATGTAGACACACAACGACTGTAGTAAAGACAGTCAATATATTTTATTTATGAACTCCAAATATGCAACGTGTTTCGCATTTTTGATCCCGCTTCATCAGGCAATAACAACGGAGCAATAGCATATGTGGTCAGTAGAAGACCATTAGACAGGTCCCACGCCAATATCCTCTAACTTGTGACCTTGATTTAAGATTTCCAACGACCCGCGCAACCGCCGCCGGTCCCCACGCCCGCACAGCTCTAGCTATACTTAGTATAGCTAGAGCCAAAAAGCATCTTTGAATTTCCTCTTGTTCCCACTAGTTCTTTTTAACATATCTGGCAAATTTGGTGTTTCTACCATGTAAAGGGGCTTTGCTATTACCTGCTAAAGTCGACGGGTTTTGGCGGCTTTTTAATCATGAATACTTTTTTGTTTGAAATTTTAAAATCGATTTTCTCAAAAACTAAAAGTTATTTTTTTTAATTTTTTTTAAAGTTATAGCCACATGTCACCTTTATAATCCATGCAATTTTGGTGATTGTAGCATGTACTGGGGCTTTGCTATTAGCTAAACAGCTTTTCCATGATCACGGCAATGAATTTCCGTGATTGCCTCATTCACGTGAAAAATCTGGGTCGAATTCGTAAGTCCCGTTTCAAATCCGGAAATTAATAACAAAATTAATCACGCCATTTCCGGATTTTTCTTTCAACCATGGCCGAGTAGTCGAATCTGTGACTGGGGGGTATCTGAGCATCACTGGCAGTAGGCAATTAAAAATATAGTGTGTGGACTACAATATAATTCCATATGTCAAATGCCCCCGGTTGTCATTTCCATCTGGGCATCCAGGTGCCAGTTAGATTGTATCAGTAAAGATTGCTTGTCAATGGAATCACTGGAGAACTGCTAATTAAATCCTATTGATCCAATCAAAATAAGGATCAGATATAGTGAAGCCATCAGTGAATGGTGTGCAGCTCATAAAGTCTTGTAGTAGGTCATGGCGTGGACTAGAGACAGTGTTCAGCATGCCGAATAGACTGTGAATAAGTTCCGCCACGTTGATCAGCTGATCGCTGTGATCACCCTATGACAGTATGCTGCCTCTTGGCCTCTATGATCCACACTTTATTTAAGCTAGTAAAAATGCTGTGGAAGTGAAAATCACTGGAGCAAGGAACTGCAGCTCTCAGCTTTTCCAAAGGGATCGTGATTTTTTTTTCATATTAACCACTTCAGTACCAACGGTCTCTGGACCAGAGCCTGCTGGTACCAGAAACCAGGGCATACCGATGAATCGATGCACTCAATCCAATCACCGCTACCACTGTTCACGCCACACACCCATCGCCTCAGGCAACCCACTCTGCTCTCTGTATGGCGGCAGAGCTCTGTGAGCCGGTCAGGAGCAGATTTCATTGGCGAGTGAGCTGCGGTGGAGAGAGAGCGATATGATCGGCGGGAGCGGTGAGAGTGTGTGGCGGCAGTGGTGAGTGAAATCTACACCCTGGCATGAATAACAGCCTCCAAACAGGGCATAGATTTCAGTCACCACCGTCCAAAAACAGCTAAGAGATGTCATGTTAGATGGGGAGTTATGTTGGGGAAGGATTGCTAAGGAATGGGTGCATGATACTACTATAACATTAAAAATGGCATAGATGTCTTATTTTTTTTATTGAAAATATATGTTTAAATAATGGTTTTGCATCAATCTCTGCAACACAAATAGGGACAAATACAGACAGCCAATATGTGCAGTAAAACAAATGGTTGGTTAAAAAAAAAAAAATACTCACACAGGTGGACCACCACTGAGGCAACCTCCGAGCACACAGGAATAGATTGGTGCAACCAGTGGTGTAATTAGAGGGATTAAGGAATAGCTCATGCCATGGGCCCCATCGCACCAAGGGCACCATGCCCGGCCCCTGCACCACCAGTCCCCCACTTGGACCTTCTAATGCCACCCTCCCTCTGCTGCTGCTTCCTCTCCTCTCCATGCTGTCAGACCCTAAATGAGCAACGACAGAAGAGACAGAGTCGGCACATACACTAGCCACCTCGTGCACTCCAAATGTGGATGTGACATCATTATTCACTTCCTACATTTAAAGTGCACCAGGTGGGTGATTTGTATGCTCACTTGGTGTGTCCTGTTGCCGCTGATCTAAGGTCTGACAGCATGATGGAGAGGAGAGGCAGCAGCGGTAGAGGAAGAGAATTATCGGGAGGCAGCAGTGGCATGGACCGGTCACAGCTGCTCTGAGGTCTTTAATGGCACCCAGCCCGCAGCAAGCACCCACCCAGGGCCCAGCAAGCAGCACTCAGCAAGCACCAATTCAAACAATAAAATGAGTGGGCAAAATGAATTCTTCTTCCTGGGGCCCTGTATGGTCTTAATCCATATCTGGAGCTCAAACTAATTATCTGTAATTGTAAGGGTAAAGGTTAGTGTTAGAAGTGGAGTGGGGGAAGGTTAGTGTTAGGATAGAATAGTATTAATAGGCAAGAGGGAAAGTGTAAGCCCAGAATAGGAGGTTAGTGTTAGGTGTTAAAAAGAGGGAAGGTTAGTGTTCAGAATAGAGTACAGGAAGGGAAGAAGAAAAGATTTCTGCAAAAAATATTCTGCGCCAAAAAAACAAAAACAATGATAAGAAATGTATAAGAGAAAGGTTGCATAATGTCAGTGTTCGCCATAGGTGCCATATTATGCAGATACACCACTGGGTGAAATAAAAGGCGGATAGTCTAAAGAGAGGAGGTTACTATCCAAAACAAAAGGAGATCTATGAGGGTATCATAAAACACATTGTAATTAATTCCCGCTGGGATACACTATCCAAATGCTGGAGGCACAAAAAATGAAAACCTAAAATACTGTATATGGCCAACAGTGAAAGAGCTTAGCTTACCTCCAAGTAAAACAACAGCTGGTGAGCCAAGAAAGCTTATTAAGCACATAACAAATTGTTTTATGTTATATTCACTTTACAATCATGGCTTCTTTTTGTGCAACTACATATATAGTTGGCAACTGGCCTGAGGAAATTATGCTATACCACAAAATGCATTGTCACTCTCTTTGATAGAGTTTTTAGTTTAACAAGCTGTTGTGTCACACTTGCCCTGTCAATCCTGGTGGTTGGCGCATCCCAGTAGAGTGCTTCAAAACACCATTTTAATCATCATCATCAGACATTAAAAAGACTTCAAAGAGAATCTGTATTGTTAAAATCGCATAAAGGTAAACATACCAGTGCGTTAGGGGACATCTCCTATTACCCTCTGTCACAATTTCGCTGCTCCCCGCCGCATTAAAAGTGGTTAAAAACAGTTTTAAAAAGTTTGTTTATAAACAAACAAAATGGACACCAAAACAGGAAGTAGGTTGATGTACAGTATGTCCACACATAGAAAATACATCCATACACAAGCAGGCTGTATACACCCTTCCTTTTTAATCTCAAGAGATCATTTGTGTGTTTCTTTCCCCCTGCAGCTATCTTCCACTGAAGTGTCAGGCTGTTTCTTCCTGCAGAGTGCAGACAGCTCTGCCTGTATGTAATTACTCAGTATGTGAAAACCCAGCCAGCTCAGAGGAGGATTTATCCAGCTTGTAAAAGATAATAGAGCAGAGAGAAGCTGCTCTAATCTAAATAACACACAGGCAGTGTGCAGAGAGGGGCCTGGAGGGTGGAGATGCATCACAGAACCACAACACTGAAGAACTTGGCAGCCTTCCAGACACAGGCTGACAAGTCTGACAAGAGAGAGATAAGTTGATTTATTACAGAGATGGTGATAGTAGAACGTGCTGTAGTAAGCCAGAGCACATTAGAATAGATTTTGGAACTTGTAGGATGGAAAAAAAACGGATGAAATTTTTGTTACGGAGTCTCTTTAAATGTACAGATAATGTGCACAAGTAGGTTTGTGCATGTGGGTGGATTTGGAACACAAATTAAGGAGCAGGTGCACATGAGGATGCATGCTAGGGGCATAAATGGACACTTTTTGCTGTAGACCAGCTTCAGTTTTACCCTTGTTTGGTATATGGATGGTCGGAAATGCCAATTTCCAACAAAATTTCAGCTTTCTGAAAAGCATTTTTATGACTCCTGCATATTTTTAAAGAATTTTTTTTTGTGTGTAAAATTGTCAAAAAAGGTAAGGCTGCTTGCACACCAAGACGTTACAGGCGCACGTTAGTGCGCCTGTAACGCTCCCCCAACGCACAGCAATGTAACACAAGTGGGCTGTTCACACAGCCCACGTTGCGTTACATGTAACGCTGCACGTTCTGTGCAAAGTGCAGCATGCTACGGCGTTGGAGCGGCTATAGCCGCGTTAGACTGTTTGCACATGCGCAGTGGGGGGCGGAGGAGGCGGGGAGAGCCAGCTACAGTAGCCGCGCACATGGCTACTTAATATTCACTGCACTGGCGGGCGCTGATTGGCCGGCGGGACCACGTGATGCGGAGTGTCTCGCTCCGCATCACGTGGTCCCGCTGGCCAATCAGCGCCACTCTGGGAGATATTATGGGCATCGAGCAGCCTAACGCGGCTCACTCTACCGTCGGCTTTTGCAGCACCATACGTTGTGTTAGGTGCACGTTATGCGACCTTAACGTGCCACCTAACACAACGTCTTGGTGTGCAAGAAGCCTAAAAGTAATTAAAAAAATTGTAGCATTCGCTATTTTTTGTGGATCTACACTCTTATGCGGAAACTGCATTTCAGCATGTAAACGTCTGCATTCTCTGATTGGCCTAATCCATCCAAAATATTAATTTCTTAAAATTATTATCTCGGAAACATTATACTTTCTGTGATTAGCCTAATTTTTCCGAAGTCTCACGATTGGCCTAAAAAAATACAGGAATTCAAAAAGGAAGAAAGTGTATAATATAGGACTCTTAAAATTTAAATCAGGACATCTTAGTTGTGTAACACCAAGCTAAAACTGAAATTTTAAATGCATTCTTTAATTCTAGCTAGGTGAACACTTAGCAGAAACGCTAGCGTTGTGGGAAAAGCGGCATTTTTGCCACTAATGGCAGGGGCGTTTCTAGGGTCCTCGGAGATCGGGGGCACCTGTGGGCACCAGGCGGGTAGAGTTGGGCCGAACAGTTCGCCTGCGAACGGTTCCATGCGAACTTCAGTGGTTCGCGTTCGCGTCCCGCAGGCGAACTTTTGCGGAAGTTTGGTTCGCCCCATAATGCACCATGAGGGTCAACTTTGACCCTCTACATCACAGTCAGCAGGCCCAGTGTAGCCAATTAGGCTACACTAGCCCCTGGAGCCACTCCCCCCTTAATAAAAGGCAGGCAGCGGCGGCCATTACGCTCACTCGTGTTCCTGCGTTAGTGAGAGTAGGGCGAGCTGCTGCAGACCTGTTCAGTGAACCCACCACTGCATACCTGTTCAGTGAACTCACCACTGCATACCTGTTCAGTGAACCTGCCATTGCATACCTGTTCTGTGAACCCACCACTGCATACCTGTTCAGTGAACCCACCACTGCATACCTGTTCTGTGAACCCACCACTGCATACCTGTTCTGTGAACCCACCACTGCATACCTGTTCTGTGAACCCACCACTGCATACCTGTTCAGTGAACCTGCCACTGCATACCTGTTCAGTGAACCCACCACTGCATAACTGTTCAGTGAACTCACCACTGCATACCTGTTCAGTGAACCTGCCACTGCATACCTGTTCTGTGAACCCACCACTGCATACCTGTTCAGTGAACCTGCCACTGCATACCTGTTCTGTGAACCCATCACTGCATACCTGTTCTGTGAACCCACCACTGCATACCTGTTCTGTGAACCCACTACTGCATACCTGTTCAGTGAACCCACCACTGCATACCTGTTCTGTGAACCCACCACTGCATGCCTATTCAGTGAACCCGCCACTGCATACCTGTTGTGTTCAGTGAGCCCGCCACTGCATACCTGTTGTGTTCAGTGAGCCCGCCACTGCATACCTGTTCTGTGAACCCACCACTGCATACCTGTTCAGTGAACCTGCCACTGCATACCTGTTCTGTGAACCCATCACTGCATACCTGTTCTGTGAACCCACCACTGCATACCTGTTCTGTGAACCCACCACTGCATACCTGTTCAGTGAACCCACCACTGCATACCTGTTCTGTGAACCCACCACTGCATGCCTGTTCAGTGAACCCGCCACTGCATACCTGTTGTGTTCAGTGAACCCGCCACTGTATACCTGTTCAGTGAACCCGCCACTGCATACATGTTCTGTGAACCCACCACTGCATACCTGTTCTGTTCAGTGAACCCGCCACTGCATACCTGTTCTGTTCATCAGCCAGGCGACCATATGGGCTGTAAAGCCACCAAAACCTGCACTCTCGCCATGGTGCGCACCAGTCCAGCACGGCCGTCACTACACAAACAGCTGTTGGCGGTGCGTTACACGGTGAGTTTGGTGTGTCAGTGTGAAGCAGTACCTTAATTACACTACCTGATTGATGTATACACATGCAAGATGTTTTAAAGCACTTTAGGCCTGTCATTTAGCATTCAATGTGATTTCTGCCCTTAAAACGCTGCTTTGCGTCAAATCCAGATTTTTCCCGGGGACTTTTGGCATGTATCCCACTCCGCCACCTGGGGGTCCAGGTGTTAGACCCCTTGAAACATCTTTTCCATCACTTTTGTGGCCAGCATAATTTTTTTTTTCAAAGTTCGCATCCCCATTGAAGTCTATTGCGGTTCGCGAACTTTTACGCGAACCGAACCTTACGCGGAAGTTCGCGAACCCGGTTTCTGAACCTAAAATCGGAGGTTCGGCCCCACTCTACAGGCGGGGAGGTATATGCGGCGCGCAAAAATGGGCGTGGCCATGAGGTGAGTGGGCGTGGCCATGGGTGGGGCCAAATGTACATGAACTTAGCAGCGGTGTAAGCTACAGATAACGGGCCTGCCCATCGAAATATTGGATGGAGCCCCCTCTTCTTTATTTGGATAATTTACAATCAGTATAGGCATAGATCAAAGATGTATACGCACATACAATTTTGATTGGTCAATCACTGACCCCCAATTTTACCACCCCCCTGCAGTAAGTGGGCCAACAGACAATGAATTTTATGAACAGAGCTAAAATTGGCTAATCAAAATTGTATGTGTGTACCAGGCTTTACAGCTAATACTGTACATACTGAAAGTAGCAGGGATCAGCATACAACACAGCTGGTTTACAATCAGTAAAGGCACAGAGTAACACCTTACACTGTACACACTGGAGGTAAATCAGCACACAGTGCAGGCAATAGAGAACAGCGTATACTGTACAAACTGTAGGCAGCAGAATTCAGCACACTGCAGCTAGCGTGCCAAAAATATGAATATCACGTTGTGCGGCGTGCTTATCGCGCAGCACCGAAAAATGGGTGGGCCATGGACCAGAATATAGGTGTGGTACACAGCAGGATTTGATACCACTCGGCACTCAGCAGAACCTTTCTGGAGGGGGAAGGGGAGAGTCAAACTGCACTTGCATGAATTGTATTACACACATCCCGGTGTTGCACCTGTATGGAGGCTTATTCAAACAAGCTTGGTGGCGTGCAGACCGGCAGACTGAAAGCAGAAGCAGGTTATACGAAGTTTTAGTACATTTGAGGCAGGCCGGGCACTGTCACTTTAAATGCTTTTATTTGTATCTTGCAGCCATATATACATTCATTGTTGATGAACATCACATCATTTTCGTCTAACAACGTAACTGTTACAGACCTTGAGTGGTGGCGGTGCTGGGGTGTTGGGGACGTGGGTGACCAGGGAAGAACGGACGGCGTGAAACGGCTGTTGTGCCGTCCGTTCTTCCCTGGTCACCCACGTCCCCAACACCCCAGCACCGCCACCACTCAAGGTCTGTAACAGTTACGTTGTTAGACGAAAATGATGTGATGTTCATCAACAATGAATGTATATATGGCTGCAAGATACAAATAAAAGCATTTAAAGTGACAGTGCCCGGCCTGCCTCAAATGTACTAAAACAGAATATAGGTGTGGTAACGGGTGGAGACAAATTTGCATGAACCTAGCAATGGTGGGACATTAGATTATGACAGTGGTGGCGAACCTTTTGGAGGCAGAGTGCCCAAACTGCAACCCAAAAGTCACTTATCTATCGCAAAGTGGCAACAGCAATTTAAACTAAATACTGTACAAACGGTTTAACTCATACATGAACATTATGGAAAATCCAAGTTGAAAATAAACTGTGAAGATAAACAATTTCATCCATCCTACTCCTGAAAAATGTATTAAATTTTTTAGAACCTCCCAGTTTTATTTTCTGTTTTAAAAAGCTAAAAAAGTAGGTTTAATGCTATTGTCTCATATAAGGATTCAGCTTTTCCCATAGTCTCGCAGTTAGCAATCATGTGACCCCCAACAAGACAAATTCAGCAATCATGAGTCCCCCAACAAATCATGAGGCCCCCAACAAGACAAATTCAGCAATCATGAGGCCCCCAACAAATCATGAGGCCCCCAACAAGACAAATTCAGCAATCTTGAGGCCCCCAACAAATCATAAGGCTCCCAACAAGACAAATTCAGCAGTCATGAGGCACATAAATAGACAGCATTTCACATAAATAGGCAGAATGCCCCCTTAATATGGTAGCCCCCCAAATTAGGTAGTGAGTGACAGGGACCCCCAGGTTAGCTAGTGAGTGACAGGGACCCCGATAGTGAGTGCCAGGGAGCTCCTTCAGGCAGTGAGTGAGTGCCAGGGAGCCCCTTCAGGCAGTGAGTGAGTGCCAGGGAGCCCCTTCAGGCAGTGAGTGAGTGCCAGGGAGGCCCTTCAGGCAGTGAGTGAGTGCCAGGGAGGCCCTTCAGGCAGTGAGTGAGTGCCAGGGAGCCCCTTCAGGCAGTGAGTGAGTGCCAGGGAGCCCCTTCAGGCAGTGAGTGAGTGCCAGGGAGCCCCTTCAGGCAGTGCGTGAGTGCCAGGGAGCCCCTTCAGGCAGTGAGTGAGTGCCAGGGAGCCCCTTCAGGCAGTGAGTGAGTGCCAGGGAGCCCCTTCAGGCAGTGAGTGAGTGCCAGGGAGCCCCTTCAGGCAGTGAGTGAGTGCCAGGGAGCCCCTTCAGGCAGTGAGTGAGTGCCAGGGAGCCCCTTCAGGCAGTGAGTGAGTGACATGGAGGCCCTTTAGGTAGTGAGTGAGTGCCAGGGAGCCCCTTCAGGCAGTGAGTGAGTGACAGGGAGGCCCATTAGGCAATGAGTGAGTGCCAGGGAGCCCCTTCAGGCAGTGAGCGAGTGCCAGGGAGCCCCTTCAGGCAGTGAGTGAGTGACAGGGAGGCCCTTTTAGGTAGTGAGTGAGTGACAGTGAGGCCCTTTAGGCAGTGAGTGAGTGCCAGTGAGCCCCTTTAGGCAGTGAGTGAGTGCCAGGGAGCCCCTTTAGGAAGTGAGTGAGTGACAGGGAGACCCTTTAGGTAGTGAGTGAGTGACAGTGAGGCCCTTTAGGCAGTGAGTGAGTGCCAGGGAGCCCCTTTAGGCAGTGAGTGAGTGACAGGGAGGCCCCTAGGGAGTGAGTGACAGGGAGCCCCTTTAGGAAGTGAGTGAGTGCAAGGGAGCCCCTTTAGGGAGTGAGTGAGTGCCAGGGAGCCCCTTTAGGGAGTGAGTGAGTGCCAGGGAGCCCCTTTAGGGAGTGAGTGAGTGACAGGGAGGCCCCCTAGGGAGTGAGTGAGTGACAGGGAGCCCCTTTAGGAAGTGAGTGAGTGCCAGGGAGCCCCTTTAGGGAGTGAGTGAGTGCCAGGGAGCCCCTTTAGGGAGTGAGTGAGTGCCAGGGAGGCCCTTTAGGAAGTGAGTGACAGGGAGCCCCTTTAGGGAGTGAGTGAGTGACAGGGAGCCCCTTTAGGAAGTGAGTGAGTGACAGGGAGCCCCTTTAGGGAGTGAGTGAGTGCCAGGGAGCCCCTTTAGGGAGTGAGTGACAGGGAGCCCCTTTAGGGAGTGAGTGAGTGACAGGGAGCCCCTTTAGGGAGTGAGTGAGTGACAGGGAGCCCCTTTAGGGAGTGAGTGACAGGGTGCCCCCCCCCTCTAGCCGCCGCTCCCACCCCTTACCTTGCAGCAGACCTCAGGATCAGCGGCGACCCGACCAGTACCAGCGGGCGCCGGACGCACCCGCTCGATATGCGGAAGTGATGTCACTTCCGCATATCAATGCGGGCGCTGGGTCCTAGCGCCCGCATGATTGGTCGCCGGCTCGCCGCCTGATGCTGAGGTCTGACTGCGCTGACAGAGGGGGTGAGCGGCGGGCGGAGATCCGTGGCACCCCATGACAGATTAGGGGCACGTGCCCCCCCAAAATAGGCCTAGCGACGCCCCTGACTAATGGTAGTCTATGGACCGCAGGAAAAAACCCATCAAAAACAGTTTTTGATGCGTGCGTTTTCAAAAAGTTTTGTTGCATAATATTCAAAAACGCAGCAAAAATGCACATAATGAAAGTCAATGGAGACACAATGGTATGCTTTTTTCATGCATTTTTCATGCGTTTTTCTATGTGTTTTGGGGAAAAAAGTTGTATGATGTGTTTCCGCTTCCTGTTGTCTTTCTAGTGATTTACATAAGACGCAAAAGAAAACCGTATGAAAAATGCATACAAAACACATATGCGTTTTGTGTATGCAAACCGCAAACACATTAAAATGCACGCAAAAAACTTGAAAAATGCATCTGCAGTAAAAAAAACGCTAACACACCAAAAACGCAGTAAAAACGCACAAAGATGCACACAACATAAAATGAATCAGGACATAAAACGCAGACTTTCCCGTCATGTTATGTGTGCACCCAGCCACTGTCTTTACCAAGGGACTTGAATCCAGGATTAAGGGAGTTTAATCCAGTTAAGAATTGGCCTCTGTACATTATTTTCTACAATTCTCTTTCAAATGAGTCAGTTTCCTGTGATTGGTGTACAGCTGCTGCTTTTCCATTTTTAAGAAAGACCTGAAAGCTTAAAGAGAAACTCCGACCAAGAATTGAACTTTATCCCAATCAGTAGCTGATACTCCCTTTTACATGAGAAATCTATTCCTTTTCACAAACAGACCATCAGGGGGCGCTGTATGGGTGATATTGTGGTGAAACCCCTCCCACAAAGAAATTCTGAGTACGTACTCTTGGCAGTTTCCTGTCTGTGAAGCCTGTTGCATTGTGGGAAATAGCTGTTTACAGCTGTTTCCAACTGCCAAAACAGAAAGCAGTAGCTACATCACTTGCCAGCAGTAAAAATGTTACCATGTGATAAATGTCAGAATATAAATTAGGGATTTAAAATATTTTAAAATGGGCAAAAACTGACTAAATCATTTATACATAATTATTGTAAAAATGAAGCACTTTTTAATTACATTATTTTCACTGGAGTTCCTCTTTAACATCAATTTGTGAAAATGTTTGAAGTTATTCTAAGGGATGCTATACAAGACTTTATAGCACAAAGCACAATTGATAAAGGTGTGCCAATAGTACTGTACTGCATTTTCTGAGGTGGACACCAGCACAATTAAGGGAACCCTGAGAAAATTGGGGGGCCTCAAAGACTGTGGGTGGCTGGAAGAAGCTCCAGGTAAGTAAAAGTCATATTTTTGTTACGGTTTAGGTGTGCTTCTAAAAGAAGCTTGGATGTTTTGCTTGAATTGAAGGATATGATTACTAGGTAAATACAAGCAGTATTTATCCAGGGATTTTATCTGTCTCCTGGAGTCAGGAAGGAGTGATTTCCCTATAAAGGCTAATTAGCCATGCCTTGTAAATGTTTGTTTGCCTTTCCTAGATCCACTGGAATTTGAAAGGGTACAGAACAGAAATGTACCTAGTGTATCTTTTGGACTATAAGACTCACGTTTTGTCCCCTAAAAGTGGGAAAAAAAAGTCACTGCGTCTTATAGTCCAAATGCAGGGAGTTCCTGACTTTAGTGTTGGGCGAACACCTAGATGTTCAGGTTCGCGAACGTTCGCCGAACATCGCCGCGATGTTCGGGTGTTCTCGCCGAACTCCGAACATAATGGAAGTCAATGGGGACCCGAACTTTCGTGCTTTGTAAAGCTTCCTTACATGCTACATACCCCAAATTTGCAGGGTATGTGCACCTTGGGAGTGGGTACAAGAGGAAAAAAAATATTTGAAAAAGAGCTTATAGTTTTTGAGAAAATTGATTGTAAAGTTTCAAAGGAAAAACTGTCTTTTAAATGTGGAAAATGTCATGTTTCTTTGCACAGGTAACATGCTTTTTGTCGCCATGCAGTCATAAATGTAATACAGAGAAGAGGTTCCAGGAAAAGGGACCGGTAACGCTAACCCAGCACAAGCAGCAGAACACGTGATGGAACAGGAGAAGGCGCAGGAGGAGAAGGCCACGCTTTTTGAGACACAGCATCCCAGGCCTTGCATGAGGACAAATAGCGTGCGGATATAGCAATGCTTTTTGCCGCCATGCAGTCATAAATGTAATAAAGATGAGAGGTTCAATAAACAGGGACTGGAAACGCTAACCCAGCAGCAGCAGCACACGTGATGGAACAGGAGGAGGCGCAGGAGGAGAAGGCCACGCTTTTTGAGACACAGCATCCCAGGCCTTGCATGAGGACAAATAGCGTGCGGATATAGCAATGCTTTTTGCCGCCATGCAGTCATAAATGTAATAAAGATGAGAGGTTCAATAAACAGGGACCGGAAACGCTAACCCAGCAGCAGCAGCAGCAGCACACGTGATGGAACAGGAGGAGGCGCAGGAGGAGAAGGCCACGCTTTTTGAGACACAGCATCCCAGGCCTTGCATGAGGACAAATAGTGTGCGGATACAGCAATGCTTTTTGCCGCCATGCAGTCATAAATGTAATAAAGATGAGAGGTTCAATAAACAGGGACTGGAAACGCTAACCCAGCAGCAGCAGCAGCATACGTGATGGAACAGGAGGAGGCGCAGGAGGAGAAGGCCACGCTTTTTGAGACACAGCATCCCAGGCCTTGCATGAGGACAAATAGCGTGCGGATATAGCAATGCTTTTTGCCGCCATGCAGTCATAAATGTAATACAGATAAGAGGTTCAATAAACAGGGACCGGAAACGCTAACCCATCACAGATGGTCATTGTTCATGTTACTTGGTTGGGGTCCAGGAGTGTTGCGTAGTCGTTTCCAATCCAGGATTGATTCATTTTAATTTGAGTCAGACAGTCTGCATTTTCTGTGGAGAGGCGGATACGCCGATCTGTGACGATGCCTCCGACAGCACTGAAACAGCGTTCCGACATAACGCTGGCTGCCGGGCAAGCCAGCACCTCTATTGCGTACATTGCCAGTTCGTGCCAGGTGTCTAGCTTCGATACCCAATAGTTGAAGGGTGCAGATGGATTGTTCAACACAGCTACGCCATCTGACATGTAGTCCTTGACCATCTTCTCCAGGCGATCGGTGTTGGAGGTGGATCTGCACGCTTGCTGTTCTGTGGGCTGCTGCTGCATGGGTGTCATAAAATTTTCCCACTCCAAGGACACTGCCAATACCATTCCCTTTTGGGCACTAGCTGCGGCTTGTGTTGTTTGCTGCCCTCCTGGTCGTCCTGGGTTTGCGGAAGTCAGTCTGTCGGCGTACAACTGGCTAGAGGAGGGGGAGGATGTCAATCTCCTCTCTAAAGTCTCCACAAGGGCCTGCTGGTATTCTTCCATTTTGACCTGACAAGAGCGCTCCTTTGGTGTAATACTTTTCTTTACTTAAAATTCCACGCATACAAATTACACTTACAGTGTGTTAAAAACTGAAGCGCATCTCAGGCCTGCCAGCCGTCCTCTCCTACCCTGTGTTTGGCCAAAACAACAGGTGCGGTGTGTCCCGACGCGGAGCTGGGTTCGGTGGGCGGGGCTTGGTCACGCTGGAGCCGTCTGACGTCACGACGCGTTTCGGCGCTAACCACGCCTTCGTCAGGTGACGTGACAGCGTGTACGGCTCTATTTTATACTACCCGATATGGGAGGAAAAGGGGAGTGACTGCTTATGTCACTCTAAGTGAACGGGGAAATTTGCCCTGCATAAAATAAGAATCATCGGCTATTCGCCGACCTATTAGCAAATACTGATCTTATATATTTTATATAAAAAAACATTCTACAACGATAAATTGTTAAAACCGATTAGGAACTATAAAATTCATTAGTCAGCAACAGACTCCACGTCTGTGCGGAGGGGCGCACTGCCTATAATTATTATTGTTAATAAAGTAGAACACAATTGTAAATGACTAGCCTGTCACTAATGTTTAATCATAGGAGACAACATGTACGTGTCTGGGTAAGGGGATTCCCTCGCCATCTATTTTTGATAGCCTCAATGTGAATGGGAATGTTTGGGAATGGGGTTTGTACAGCATACTCCGCATCATACTCTATATAAATTGGCTGCTTCCGCTACTGGATGGTATCAATGCCATGTCGCACTCCCTAGATTATATCAGCAGGGAGTGCAGAGTTGGTGTGCCTATTAAACGGCTAACCTAGCGCAGTATCTGCGCTTTTTTCAGGTGGAGGGGATATTGCGGGCGGTGGGTCCAGCGTTCTACTAGCGATTTACTGGCGTTTTACTGAGTTTTGTTGGCGGCTGACTCAACGCAGCCTATATCTGTGCAATATCTGCAACCGTATCAAACGGGAGGGGGGCGACAGAGGTATTGTAGATGGCTAGCTCGACGTTTTATTAGTGGCTGGCCCAAGATTTATTCTTCTTAGTGGTTGGCACCGCGCGACTTATGCGCCGATGCCAGACTATCCATACCACACCAGTCCTCACTTCTCAGGGTATGAGGCTGTTTCCTCCTATTTCATCTCATCTTGGGAGGAAATAGGTATACATGGGGACACGGGGATGTATCTGAGGACGAAGTTCTTAAGTGAATTTCGGCTATGAGGAGTCGGACCGAATACTCCGCAAACCGCTTAACGCATGGACGCCCATTTTGTAAAAAGATTAGAGCCTTCTAGATGCGACCATTAGGTCACATTCATGCTGGCTGATGTCACTGTGCTTTGCACAGTGAGACGCTTTCATATATGCTGTTACAGTGGACATAGACAGATGTTACAATTAGATTACATACATATAACGAGCATAATACACAACATGTATACATTAATGAACCAGGTGGACAGAGAGGGGAGGGGCCGTGGGGGACCTCAGGATGGGGTGACCCTGGGGGAGAGGGGGGAGGGGGAGGAGGAAAGGGCTGGAGGGGAAAGGACAAGGGGGGGGGATTGTGGGGGAAGTGTGCCCGTGGACACCCCCAGACCTGTGAGAGGAAGGGGGGTTTGAGGAACAGGGAAAGGAGACAAGTGGGGGATCGATGGGAAGGGAAAGAGGGGGGGAGGGGGGAGGGGAGGAAAAGAAAAGGGGGGGGCAAGAGAGGGATGAGAGAGGAATCCGGTATCTATTTCTAATGTGTTGGGAGTTGGCCTCATCACTGCAGGAAACTGCGGACTTCTAGGTCTTCATTCAGACCTTCCGGAGACAGAGTGTTCAGCTTGAAGATCCAAAATACTTTTTGCTCACAAAGTCTTTTGTATCTCAACCCTCTGGTAAGAGAGGCTGGAATCTGTTCTAAACCATAGATCTTCAGGCACCCAGGGTCCGATTGATGGAATTTATTGAAGTGTCTGGGGACACTGTGTTTTTCGGATTTGGAGAGGATATTGCATTTATGTTCCCCCAAACGTTTTCTTAGAGGTCTGGTAGTTCTTCCTACATAGAGTTGTCTGCAGCTACATTCCAAGACATATATAACAAATTCTGATGCACAGTTGATAAATTGTTTTTGTGTGATAGACCACCCTCCTGGGTGGACAAATTGTTTTGTGCCGTGCATCATGAATGAGCAGCATCCACAACGTGTCTTCCCATATCTATAATTGCCAGTGATAGTGGTTCTCAGCCATGTCTGTGGTGTCTTCTGTTTTCTATTACTCGGTGCTATTTGTTTTTTTAGGGAACGTGCCTTTTTGAAGATCACTTTAGGTTTCTCCGGTAGAGAGTTTTTGAGCAGGGGGTCTTGTAGTATAATCGGCCAATTTTTTCTGACAATACTTTGGATACGGCGAGAGCTTTCCGTGTACCCAGTGATGAATGTTGGGGTTTGTTCTTTTTGTTCCGTGTTCCTATTCTGTCCCGTTTTTTCTTTATCTTTGAACTCTTCTATTGCCATATTTACCACACTACTTCTATACCCTTCTATACCCTTCTATACCCTTTTTCCAGCAGTTTTGGAACATTGTGTTTGTACCGTGGATCCAGAAGGGTATAAACCCAGTAATTGGTGTTGTCCAGAATGCGCACAATGCGTGGGTCGCGTTCAATGCAGTCTAGCATGAATTGAGCCATGTGTGCCAGAGTCCTGCCAGAATCCTCATCATCCTCTTGTGAGCGTTGTGATAGTTGTTGTGATGCATCATAGTCGTCACCTTCTTCCTGGTCTGCTTCTGCTGACCATTCGCGCTGAATTGTGGAAGTCCAATGTGCACCGCTCTGGCCCTCGTCAGTGGTGGCAGGAAATTCCTGCTTTAACTCCAGCTGTTCCTCCTCCTCTTCTTCGTCATAGCTGCTGGGGCCAGCGTTTCCTGATGCGGATGGCCTGATGTTGGTACCATCACGCTGATCGTTTTCTCCTTCAGATTCCCCCAGTTGCATCATGACAGCTGTTTCCTTGATTTTCAACATTGACCTCTTCAGTAAACACAGCAGTGGTATGGTAATGCTGACTGAAGAGTTGTCACTGCTCACAAGCAACGTGGATTGCTCAAAATTTTGGAGGACTTGGCAGAGGTCCAACATGTTGGCCCAGTCGGATCCACAGAAGCTTGGCAGCTGTCCGGATGCGCCTCGGTACTGCGCCGTCATGTATTGAACCACTGCACTCTTCTGCTCACAAAAGCGGGCTAGCATGTGCAGCGTAGAATTCCAGCGCGTAGGTACATCACACAGCAAGCGATGGTGGAGGAGATTGAAGCGCTCCTGCATCTTGGCGAGTGCCCCCGAAGCAGTACTGGAATTTCTGCAATGTTTGGCCACTCGTCGCACCTTCAACAGAAGATCGGCCACGCCTGGGTATGTCCTCAGGAACCGCTGAACTACTAGGTTCATCACGTGCGCCAGGCAAGGGATGTGTGTCAGCTTAGCCAACCTTAAAGCGCGAATGAGATTACTCCCATTATCACACACAACCATGCCCGGTTTCAGGTCCAGCGGTGCCAGCCACAAATCCGTCTGTTCCTTTATTCCCCTCCAAATTTCCTCCCCTGTGTGCTGCTTATCCCCAAGGCAGATCAGCTTCAGCAATGCTTGCTGACGCATGCCAACAGCTGTGTTGCACTGCTTCCACGATCCTACTGCTGCTGGGTTAGCGTTTCCGGATGAGGTACAGCTTTGAGATGCGTTGGAGGAGAAGGAGTCAGAGAGGTAGGTGCTGCTGTTGTTATCCAGTGGGAGGGACGGCGGTGCAGCTGTTTGCGGCATGGGCAACACCCGCGCCGTAGCAGGTGAGGAATCGCTGCCAGCCTCCACAAGGTTCACCCAGTGCGCGGTAAGGGAGATGTATCCACCCTGGCCGAACGCACTCGTCCAGGTGTCAGTGGTGAGGTGAACTTTGCAGGCAACGGCATTCTTCAAGCTTCGGGTTATTTTGCTGACCACGTGCTCATGCAACTCAGGCACTGCAGAGCGCGCAAAGTGGTAGCGGCTGGGAACCACGTAACGTGGGATGGCCACTGACATCATGCCCTTGAAGCTGTTTGTCTCCACCACTCGATATGGCAGCATTTCGCAGGCCAGAAGCTTGGCTATGCTGGCTGTTACTGCCACGGCCCGGGGGTCATTTGCTGGCAATTTCCTCTTGCGATCAAACATCTCCGAGACAGACAACTGAATCGTAGGGCTGCACACTGAAGGGCTGTTGGTTGTTGTGTTTGCTGAACACTGGGAGACCTCAAGAGCACTACTCCGGAAAGTGACAGTGTCAGCGTCTGATGTTTGTGAATGTTGTGAACCACGCAATGGCTGGGCTACTGCTGCTGCTGAGGCAGGTCTGGTGGTGAGTCTGGTGACCCCAAGGGAGGCAGTGTTGCTGGTACCCTGTCCTGCCGCGTTTGCCCACAGAGTGGGATGTTTGGATAGCATGTGGCGGCTCATGCTGGTGGTGGAGAGGTTGTTAATACTTTTCCCCCTGCTCAGGCGGGTCTTGCACACCTTGCAAATCGCCATAGTACCATCCTCAGTGCAGTCTTCAAAGAAAGCCCAGACTTTGGAGCACCTGCCTTGCTGGCGATTTCTGTTTGCGCCTCTTTTGCCTCTCACTTGAACTTCCACGCTTGTGGTGCCTGAAATTGCGCGCCGCCTACCTTGTGGCACAAGGTGAACTCGTGCAGCAGTGGGTTATTCAACAGACTCATCTGTGCTGCTGCTACGACGGCGATGTTCTCGTTCACAAACAAAATCTGGGTCTATGTCCACATTGTCCATACCCTCCTCTTCCATCTCCTGAAACTCGTCATATGTCATTGTGGGGGGCCGCCGCCGTGGAGTAGAGCTCCCCAGAACAACCTCTGCGCAGCTCACTCCAACGTCGTCTTCCAGATCTTGTCGGCCGACCTCCTGCAATTGCAACCCCTCCTGCCCAACTTGCTCTGGGATTTGGGTTTCCGAGTCCTCCTCGGACTCGCCTTGTATTTCAGTGCGCGGTGCATTTCCCACAGTTAATGGTTGTGAATCCGGGCACAACATTACTGGCTGTTCCTCCATTGACCTTTGAAAGGTGGAAGTTTGTTGGGCTGGGAATAGCTCCTGCGAATACCCCATTGTGTCCTGAGGTAATTCATCGGACTGGTTATCTGGCAGTTGTGTGCGTGGTGTCGCTGCCGGTTGTGTCAGCTTTGTGCCCACTGGCTCCTTGTAACTGGCTGAGGACTCGGACCTCGTGCGTGATGTGCTGGTGCTGCTTAACCCACTGCTGGACGCTTGAGAGGTCATCCAAGTAATTATCTGGTCCTGTTCTTTTGGATTTGTGAGGGTTGTTGTCCTGGACAACATGGGCGGTATTGAGTGGGTTTTCTTGGGTGCTCCCCTGTGGCCTGTACGTGAACCGTCAGGGGAAACACCTCTTCCCTTGCCCCTCCCTCTTTCACCGGATTTCTTCCTCATTTCACTTATCCTTAAAGTACACGCTGACTGGCAGCAGTACAGTGGCAGTACAGAAATGCTATACAGTGGTGGGTGAGCGGTGTACCACTATTCCCAGCAGCGACACAGAGCACAATGCTATACAGTGGCGGGTGAGCGGTGTACCACTATTCCCAGCAGCGACACAGAGCACAATGCTATACAGTGGCGGGTGAGCGGTGTACTACTGTTCCCAGCAGACACAGAGTGGCAGTAAACACAATGCTATATAGTGTGGCTGAGCAAGGTACACAGAGTGGCAGTAAACACAATGCTATATAGTGTGGCTGAGCGAGCGGTGTACTACTATTCCCAGCAGACACAGAGTGGCAGTAAAGACAATGCTATATAGTGTGGCTGAGCGAGGTACACAGAGTGGCAGTAAACAGAATGCTATATAGTGTGGCTGAGCGAGCGGTGTACTACTATTCCCAGCAGACACAGAGTGGCAGTAAACAGAATGCTATATAGTGTGGCTGAGCGAGGTACACAGAGTGGCAGTAAACAGAATGCTATATAGTGTGGCTGAGCGAGGTACACAGAGTGGCAGTAAACAGAATGCTATATAGTGTGGCTGAGCGAGGTACACAGAGTGGCAGTAAACACAATGCTATATAGTGTGGCTGAGCGAGGGGTGTACTACTATTCCCAGCAGACACAGAGTGGCAGTAAACAGAATGCTATATAGTGTGGCTGAGCGAGGTACACAGAGTGGCAGTAAACAGAATGCTATATAGTGTGGCTGAGCGAGCGGTGTACTACTATTCCCAGCAGACACAGAGTGGCAGTAAACAGAATGCTATATAGTGTGGCTAAGCGAGGTACACAGAGTGGCAGTAAACAGAATGCTATATAGTGTGGCTGAGCGAGCGGTGTACTACTATTCCCAGCAGACACAGAACAGTAAACAGAATGCTATATAGTGTGGCTGAGCGAGGTACACAGAGCGGCAGTAAACAGAATGCTATATAGTGTGGCTGAGCGAGCGGTGTACTACTATTCCCAGCAGCGACACAATGACTGGGGGGACCCTGGCTAGCGTGGCTGGAGCGCGAACTACCCTGCCTGCCTACCCAAAGCTAAACCCACAGACAAATGGCGGAGATATGACGTGGTTCGGGTATTTATTTACCCGAACCACGTGACAGTTCGGCCAATCCGAGCGCGTTCGGGTCCGAACCACGTGACCCGTTCGGCCAATCACAGCGCTAGCCGAACGTTCGGGGAACGTTCGGCCATGCGCTCTTAGTTCGGCCATGTGGCCGAACGGTTTGGCCGAACACCATTAGGTGTTCGGCCGAACTCGAACATCACCCAAACAGGGTGATGTTCTGCAGAACCCGAACAGTGGCGAACACTGTTCGCCCAACACTACCTGACTTGTGAACACCTGCCAATATGAACCTCCAACCCGCCACAATGTTGGGGACTCAGTACTGTGCCCATGCAGAGGAGGACACTGGAAGACAAATGCAGGACACGGGGACAAAAAAGGGGCATAGAGGAGGACACATGGGGACACAGGAGGACAGAGGACGACACAGGGAGACACAAGAGGTACAAGGAGGCATGAGATACAAAGGGAGCATAATCCACAAGATGCCCCTTCACCATGGATGCACCAGGTTTAGTATACTGTATATATTTTTCCCCTGGTGTTTGTCCTCTAAACCTAGGTGCGTCTTATGGTAAGGAGCATCTTATAGTCCGCAAAATACAGTAATTTATTAATTTTCTCCATGTCGAAATCAATGTATGGGTGTTTCTTTTCCCCACCAAATTATATAACCTTGGCCTGCCCAGACTGCCTCTTATTGAGACTTGCATACATTTGACCAATGAAAATATTGGCATTAACAATTAAACACAATAACCCCCATATTGAACCAAAAAAACCCCTCTCTTTTGGAAATATTGTTAGACCTTTACCTATATACTCAATAGATTTATTTTTTTAGGGAAAAGTTATACCGTAGTTAGCAATACTGTATGCATTGATCTATTAGTCATTGCAGTTAAGCAATGGTTGTTAAAAATCTTCTTGGATGGAATAGACCATGGAAAGAGGGGACTTCCCATCTCCATCAACAGCCCTGCCAACAGATGTCCTGTCGGATATTAAAAAGTTGTGTATCTAAACCAGTGCTGGGCGTAATGGAAAAAGCTACGCTTACGGATCATTACGCGTAATTTTACGCTATTACGCATTACGGAATTACGCTTACGGGGTAGACATTCAATTACGGTACATGTCTGTAATTACGCATAGACCTTACGCAATTACGCGTAAGAATACCGTAATTCAGGTTGTTACGTTATAGGCTTACGCGTAAAATCCTACTAGCAATTAATGCGTAAGGTCATGCTGCCAAGCGGAAAAGTTGACGCATGGATCAATGTTAGGTAGCCGCCGACTTTAAGTGTTAATAGCAAAGCCCCCTTAATTGCTAAGAGCCTCAAATTTGGAGAATATATTAAGGAGATCAGAAGATATAAGAGGAAATTTTTTTTTTCAAAAAGACCTTATAGTTTTTGAGAAAATCGATGTTAAAGTTTCAAAGGAAAAATATATACATTAAAAAACCCGCTGACTTTAACGGTTAATAGCAAAGCCTGCTTAAAATTTAGGAACACCAAATTCACAGGATATATTAAGGGGATCAGTGGGAATAAGAGGAAAACATTTTTTTTTAAAAAGACCTTATAGTTTTTGAGAAAATCGATTTTTAAGTTTCAAGGGCAAAAATGTCTTTTAAATGCGGAAAATGTCAGTTTTTTTTGCACAGGTAACAATAGTGTTTTATTTTCATAGATTCCCCCAAGTGGGAAGAGTTTTACTTACTTCGTTCTGAGTGTGGGAAATATTAAAAAAACGACGTGGGGTCCCCCCTCCCAGACCTCTTTAACCCCTTGTCCCCCATGCAGACTGGGATAGCCAGAATGCGGAGCACCGGCCGCGTGGGGCTCTGCACCCTGACTATACCAGCCCGCATGGTCCATGAATTGGGGGGTCTCGGAAGGGGAGGGGCAGCCAAGCTTTCCCCTCCCCTTCCGAGCCCTTGTCCAATCCAAGGACAAGGGGCTCTTCTCCACCTCCGATAGGTGGTGGAGGTGGAGGCCGCGATTTCCTGGGAGGGGGGTTCATGGTGGCATCTGGGAGTCCCCTTTAAAAAGGGGTCCCCCAGATGCCCACCCCCCCTCCCAGGAGAAATGAGTATAGAGGTACTTGTACCCCTTACCCATTTCCTTTAAGAGTTAAAAGTAAATAAACACACAAACACATAGAAAAAGTATTTTAATTGAACAAAAAACATAACCACGAAAAAAGTCCTTTAATATTCTTAATTAACCATTAATACTTACCTGTCCCTTTCAAAGCCAGCTCCCACGCAATATCCTCAGAAATATACTAATCAGTTACAATGTAACAAAGTTGTTACAATGTAACAACTTTGTTACATTGTAACTACGCCGCACCCGACGTCACTTGCCGCCGCATACGCGTCTGCGCTGCACGGACCCGACAGAGCTCTGAGCTATATAGCTCAGAGCTCTCTAAGCATCTTTGTATTTTG
This sequence comes from Hyperolius riggenbachi, assembly GCF_040937935.1. NCBI lineage: Eukaryota > Metazoa > Chordata > Amphibia > Anura > Hyperoliidae > Hyperolius > Hyperolius riggenbachi. The sequence goes on from NC_090655.1 coordinate 153,420,026, forward strand.
GCTCCAAGGAGCCCCATTGGTCTGCTAAGGACCAATGGGGCTCCTTGGAGCCCAAATACAAAGATGCTTTCGAGAGCGGGTTTAGGACGCTAAGTCCTCGCCGGCTCCGCTGCCCTCCCCGCCTCTGCTACATGTCACCTATATACATGCTGGCACCCATGGGTGCCAGCATGTATATGGGTGAAAGGTGTGGGCGGAGTGGACGGCGGGAGCCGGCGGGGACTTAGAGTGTATGCGGCGGCCGGCGGGTGAGCGGCGAGTGACGTCGGGTGCGGTGGTGTTACAAAGTAACAAACTTTGTTACATTGTAACTGATTAGTATATTTCCGAGGATATTGCGTGGGAACTGGCTTTTAAAGGGACAGGTAAGTATTAATGGTTAATTAAGAATATTAAAGGACTTTTTTCGTGGTTATGTTTTTTGTTCAATTAAAATACTTTTTCTATGTGTTTGTGTGTTTATTTACTTTTAACTCTTAAAGGAAATGGGTAAGGGGTACAAGTTTTTAAAGGGGACTCCCAGATGCCACCATGAACCCCCCCCCCAGGAAATCGCGGCCTCCACCTCCACCGCCCATCGGAGGTGGAGAAGAGCCCCTTGTCCTTGGATTGGACAAGGGCTCGGAGGGGGAGGTGAAAGCTTGGCTGCCCCTCCCCTTCCGAGACCCCCCAATCCATGGACCATGCAGGCTGATATAGTCAGGGTGCGGAGCCCCACGCGGCCGGTGCTCCGCATTCTGGCTATCCCAGTCTGCATGGGGGACAAGGGGTTAAAGAGGTCTGGGAGGGGGGACCCCACGTCGTTTTATTTAATATTTTCCACACTCAGAACGAAGTAAGTAAAACTCTTCCCACTTGGGGGAATCTATGAAAATAAAACACTATTGTTACCTGTGCAAAAAAAAAACTGACATTTTCCGCATTTAAAAGACATTTTTGCCCTTGAAACTTAAAAATCGATTTTCTCAAAAACTATAAGGTCTTTTTGAAAAAAAATTTTTCCTCTTATTCCCACTGATCCCCTTAATATACCCTGTGAATTTGGTGTTCCTAAATTTTAAGCAGGCTTTGCTATTAACCGTTAAAGTCGGCGGGTTTTTAAATGTATATATTTTTTTTGAAACTTTAACATCGATTTTCTCAAAAACTATAAGGTCTTTTTGAAAAAAAATGTTTCCTCTTATTCCTTCTGATCTTCTTAATATTTTCTCCAAATTTGAGGCTCTTAGCACTTAAGGGGGCTTTGCTATTAACCCTTAAAGTCGGTGGCTTTTTTATAATATACGGGAGCATAATATTACGCGATTACGGCAGACTGTGTAATTTCAATGGGAGTTTACTGTCTCACACGTAATTTGTTACGCGTAATAACGTAACCTACGGTCTACGCGTAATTAATTACGCGTAATACCGTAACCTTACACGTAACGCTTACGGTGCATTTGTAGTGAATTACGATGCGTAATTACGCTAATGCGTAATTTCGGCCCAGCACTGATCTAAACCATCTTGACACAGAATTTAGCAAACAGTGATCTCACCAGAGGGATATGCAGAGCCTCTGTGGACAGGAAGGAGAATGGCTAGTGACGTCTGGATCCCATGTGAGGTGAGTTGAAACGCTAGCTCCGTGCTGCACTCTGCATAGAGCTCCTAGTGGCTACCATGAGTGAGGCTTGGGGTTACCGCTATGAGCTGCGGTTTTTCACCACGAGCCTGGGAGGTTAAGTATTTTATGTTTCCAACGTTAAATAAATGACTATAGGGGGCAACATAAAGTTATACATTTCAATGTAGTACAACCTTTCTACACCTGCCACAGAAATTTTTCAAAACACAGATTACGAACAAATGGATGCGTCTAGAAATACTTGAATTTCTCTGTCATCTTTTTTTTTTTCTTTTTTCTTTTTACATTAATTATAACTTTTTAAATACAACTCTGCAATAGATGTATCCAAAGTTCCGCTATTGCAATCTTAAGCACTTAGCAATTTGAGATAGTGATTTTATGAAGCAATTTTTGAATGAATTAGTGTGTTTGCTCATTCATACAAGTTATATATTATACACATGGCATCTTAGCATTAAAGTTGTTGGTCAATCAGTTTTTACAATATAATAACTTTGACCTTACATATCACTCCAAGGCCAAAAAAGCTTTTACATATTTGATCCATATGCACATATAACAAAAGAGACAGACACAGAACATTCACATTGCACTTTAATCCTGGTGGACTCAATGCACCAGAGCTGCATAGGCAGCAGCAGTGTTGAGAAGTCTTGCCCAAGGTCTCCTCACTGAATATGTGCAGGCTTACTAAACAGGCAAAGCTGAACTTTGAATCCTGGTCTCCTGTGTCAGAGGTAGAGCCCTTAACCAGTACACTAGTGGAGGGAAGGAGAGGGAAAGAGAGAGAGAGGGAAAGAGAGAGAGGGAAAAAAAGAGAAGGAGAGGGAGAGAGAGAGAGAGAGAGAGAGAGAGAGATAGAGATAGAGATAGAGAGAGAGAGAGAGAGAAAGATTTAAAAATAACAGGCCTTCTACATGGCCTGAGTATAGTGATTTTTTAAAACAGACATTCAAAATCAGAAAGAATAGCAAAAGAATGGTGAAATTGTTAATTAACTGCAGAAGAAATTATGTTGTGTGTGTGTCAAATGTTTAATTTCTATGGCATTCAAAAGATTATTCCAAAGACTACACTTTCTGCAGTAAACAATTTTGTGAGGTTTAGGGCTGGTTTAGACTAGGGATGCTCATTCGGATTCCGCGGAAATGCAATTTCCGAAATTCCGATCGGAAATTGCATTTCCGCATCGGAATGCGGAAATCGGTAATGCAAGTGCCGTAGGTAGATTTCCGCTGGAAATCGCGGAAATTTCCGCCTGAAATCGCGGAAATTCCGCCCGACATTAATATCGATTTTCTCAAAAACTATAAGGTCTTTTTGAAAACTTTTTTTTGCATCTTGTTCAGAAGATTCTGTTTAATAAACCCTGAAAATGTGGTGTTTATAGGACTTAAGGGGGCTTTGCTATTAACCGCTAAATTCGGCAGATTTTTACTGTAATGTAAAATGCAGAAAATCTGCATCTGCCTATTTTCTGCATTTAACGTTACAGTAAAAATCCGCCGACTTTAGCGGTTAATAGCAAAGCCCCCGTAAGTCCTAGAAACACATCAAAAAGAACTTATAGTTTTTGAGAAAATCGATGTTAAAGTCGGGCGGAATTTCCGCGATTTCCGGCGGAAAGTCCGCATTGGAATGCGGAAATTGGTAGCGGAAAGCGGAATCGGTAATTGGTACATGACGGAATGCGGATTTACAGCGGAATCGGAAATTGGCATTCCGACCATCCCTAGTTCAGACAGGCGGCTTCCAGTGTGTTGTCTCGTCTACTTTCTCAGCGTCTCGTTCGGGGGCTTTCTGCGGCAATTGTCGGCGTCCCGTCGTGATTGGCGGTTTTCGTCCCCGCAAGAGGACATAAGGACGCAGCAGTGAATCAAACCCTAGAAGCTGCATGCGGCGTCCAGTGTCGCTTAAATGGCGGGGAAAATCGGGATCAGAACACTGCAATTGTGCAATCGATGGTAACCCTGCAATGTAAATGCTCTCATTCACTTGAATGGTAGTGTTTACAGATGAGTCCCGGACCCTTGGTGGTAAACGCCACCAACTGTCCACATGAACCAGCCCTTAAAGAGGAACTCCAGTGAACATTTTACTGTTGGCAGGGATGTAGCTGCTGCATGGTTTTTGGCAGTTGGAAAAAGCTCTAAACAGCTATTTCCCACAAAAGTTTGAACTCTTCTTGTGGGAGGGGTTACTTCTGGGAGGGGTTTCACCACAATATCAGTCATACAGCGCCCCCTGATGGTCGGTTTGTGAAAAGGAATAGATTTCTCATGTAAAAGGGGGTATCAGCTACTGATTGGGATAAAGTTCAATTTTTGGTCGGAGTTTCTCTTTAACCACTTCCCGACCGCCGTATATACAAATGGCGGCCGGGAAGTGCACCCCGCAAGGACCGCCGTATAGACAAATGGCGGCGGTCCTTGTAGGGGCATGGGCGGAGCGATCGCGTCATCAGTGACGCGATCCTCCGCCTGGCGCCGCTCACCCGCCGCTACATCCCGCCGGCCATACGGAAGCGCCGGCAGGATGTTAACCCGACGATCGCCGCATACAAAGTGTATAATACACTTTGTAATGTTTACAAAGTGTATTATACAGGCTGCCTCCTGCCCTGGTGGTCCCAGTGTCCGAGGGACCACCAGGGCAGGCTGCAGCCACCCTAGTCTGCACCAAGCACACTGATTTCCCCCCCCCTGCCCCAGATCGCCCACAGCACCCATCAGACCCCCCCCTGCCCACCCCCCAGACCCGTTTGCACCCAATCACCCCCCTAATCACCCATCAATCACTCCCTGTCACTATCTGTCAACGCTAATTTTTTTTTATCCCCCCCCTGCCCCCTGCTCCCTCCTGATCACCCCCCACCCTTCAGATTCTCCCCAGACCCCCCCCAGCCCCCCCACCCCATGTACTGTATGCATCTATCCCCCCTGATCACCAGTCAATCACCTGTCAATCACCCATCAATCACCCCCTGTCACTGCCACCCATCAATCAGCCCCTAACCTGCCCCTTGCGGGCAATCTGATCACCCACCCACACCAATAGATCGCCCGCAGATCCGACATCAGATCACCACCCAAGCGCAGCGTTTACATCTATTCTCTCCTCTAAACACCCACTAATTACCCATCAATCACCCATCAATCACTCCCTATCACATCCTGTCACTGTTACCCATCAGATCAGACCCTAATCTGCCCCTTGCGGGCACCCAATCACCCGCCTACACGCTCAGATTGCCCTCAGACCCCCCTTATCAATTCGCCAGGGCATTATTTACATCTGTCCTTCCCTGTAATAACCCACTGATCACCTGTCAATCACCCATCAATCACCCCCTGTCGTTGCCACCCATCAATCACCCCCTGTCACTGCCACCCATCAATCAGCCCCTAACCTGCCCCTTGCGGGCAATCTGATCACCCACCCACACCAATAGATCGCCCGCAGATCCGACATCAGATCACCACCCAAGCGCAGTGTTTACATCTATTCTCTCCTCTAAACACCCACTAATTACCCATCAATCACCCATCAATCATCCCCTATCACCACCTGTCACTGTTACCCATCAGATCAGACCCTAATCTGCCCCTTGCGGGCACCCAATCACCCGCCTACACGCTCAGATTGCCCTCAGACCCCCCTTATCAATTCGCCAGGGCATTATTTACATCTGTCCTTCCCTGTAATAACCCACTGATCACCTGTCAATCACCCCCTGTCACTGCCACCCATCAATCACCCCCTGTCACTGCCACCCATCAATCAGCCCCTAACCTGCCCCTTGCGGGCAATCTGATCACCCACCCACACCAATAGATCGTCCGCAGATCCGACATCAGATCACCTCCCAAGTGCAGTGTTTACATCTCTTCTCTCCTCTAAACACCCACTAATTACCCATCAATCACCCATCAATCACCCCCTATCACCACCTGTCACTGTTACCCATCAGATCAGACCCTAATCTGCCCCTTGCGGGCACCCAATCACCCGCCTACATGCTCAGATTGCCCTCAGACCCCCCCTTATCAATTCGCCAGGGCATTATTTACATCTGTCCTTCCCTGTAATAACCCACTGATCACCTGTCAATCACCCATCAATCACCCCCTGTCACTGCCACCCATCAATCACCCCCTGTCACTGCCACCCATCAATCAGCCCCTAACCTGCCCCTTGCGGGCAATCTGATCACCCACCCACACCAATAGATCGCCCGCAGATCCGACATCAGATCACCACCCAAGCGCAGTGTTTACATCTATTCTCTCCTCTAAACACCCACTAATTACCCATCAATCACCCATCAATCATCCCCTATCACCACCTGTCACTGTTACCCATCAGATCAGACCCTAATCTGCCCCTTGCGGGCACCCAATCACCCGCCTACACGCTCAGATTGCCCTCAGACCCCCCTTATCAATTCGCCAGGACATTATTTACATCTGTCCTTCCCTGTAATAACCCACTGATTACCTGTCAATCACCTGTCAATCCCCCTTTAATCACCCCCTGTCACTGCCACCCATCAATCACCCCCTGTCACTGCCACACATCAATCACCCCCTGTCACTGCCACCCATCAATCTCCCGCTGTCACTGCCACCCATCAATCAGCCCCTAACCTGCCCCTTGCGGGCAATCTGATCACCCACCCACACCAATAGTTCGCCTGCAGATCCGACGTCCGATCACCTCCCAAGTGCAGTGTTTACATCTGTTCTCTACCCTAAACACCCACTAATTACCTATCAATCACCCCCTGTCACTGCTACCTATCAGGTTAGACCCCTATCTGCCCATAGGGCACTCAATCACCCGCCCACACCCTCAGAATGCTCTCAGACCCTAGCTCTGATCACCTCGCCAGTGCATTGCTTGCATCTATTCCCCCCCTCTAATCACACCTTAAGACACCCATCAATCACCTCCTGTCACCCCCTAACACACCTACCCATCAGATCAGGCCCTAATTTGCCCCGTGTGGGCTCCTGATCACTCGGCCAAACCCTCAGACCCCCTTCCGATCACCTCCCCAGTGCATTGATTGCATCTATTTTCCCCTCTAACCACCCCCTGAGACACCCATCAATCACCTCCTGTCACCCCCCTAGCACTCCTATCCATCAGATCAGGCCCAATACAACCTGTCATCTAAAAGGCCACCCTGCTTATGACCGGTTCCACAAAATTCGCCCCCTCATAGACCACCTGTCATCAAAATTTGCAGATGCTTATACCCCTGAACAGTCATTTTGGGACATTTGGTTTCCAGACTACTCACGGTTTTGGGCCCGTAAAATGCCAGGGCGGTATAGGAACCCCACAAGTGACCCCATTTTAGAAAAAAAGACACCCCAAGGTATTCTGTTAGGTGTATGACGAGTTCATAGAAGATTTTATTTTTTGTCAAAAGTTAGCGGAAATTGATTTTTATTGTTTTTTTTTCACAAAGTGTCATTTTTCACTAACTTGTGACAAAAAATAAAATCTTCTATGAACTCGCCATACACCTAACGGAATACCTTGGGGTGTCTTCTTTCTAAAATGGGGTCACTTGTGGGGTTCCTATACTGCCCTGGCATTTTAGGGGCCCTAAACCGCGAGGAGTAGTCTAGAAAACAAATGCCTCAAAATGACCTGTGAATAGGACGTTGGGCCCCTTAGCGCACCTAGGCTGCAAAAAAGTGTCACACATGTGGTACCGCCGTACTCAGGAAAAGTAGTATAATGTGTTTTGGGGTGTATTTTTACACATACCCATGCTGGGTGGGAGAAATTTCTATGTAAATGGACAATTGTGTGTAAAAAACATCAAACAATTGTCATTTACAGATATTTCTCCCACTTAGCATGGGTATGTGTAAAAATACACCCCAAAACACATTATACTACTTGTCCTGAGTACGGCGGTACCACATGTGTGGCACTTTTTTACACCCTAAGTACGCTAAGGGGCCCAAAGTCCAATGAGTACCTTTAGGATTTCACAGGTCATTTTGAGAAATTTCGTTTCAAGACTACTCCTCACGGTTTAGGGCCCCTAAAATGCCAGGGCAGTATAGGAACTCCACAAATGACCCCATTCTAGAAAGAAGACACCCAAAGGTATTCCGTTAGGAGTATGGTGAGTTCATAGAAGATTTTATTTTTTGTCCCAAGTTAGCGGAAAATGACACTTTGTGAAAAAAAACAATTAATATCAATTTCCGCTAACTTGTGACAAAAAAATAAAAACTTCTATGAACTCACCATACTCCTAACGGAATACCTTGGGGTGTCTTCTTTCTAAAATGGGGTCATTAGTGGGGTTCCTATACTGCCCTGGCATTTTAGGGGCCCTAAACCGTGAGGAGTAGTCTTGAAACAAAAATGGGAGAAATACCGCTGTAAATGGACAATTGTGTGTAAAAAAATCAAAAGATTGTCATTTACAGAGGTATTTCTCCCACCCAGCATGGGTATGTGTAAAAATACACCCCAAAACACGTTGTACTACTTCTCCTGAGTATGGCGATACCACATGTGTGGCACTTTTTTGCACCCTAACTGCGCTAAAGGGCCCAAAGTCCAATGAGTACCTTTAGGATTTCACAGGTCATTTTGAGAAATTTCGTTTCAAGACTACTCCTCACGGTTTAGGGCCCCTAAAATGCCAGGGCAGTATAGGAACCCCACAAATGACCCCATTTTAGAAAGAAGACACCCCAAGGTATTCCGTTAGTAGTATGGCGAGTTCATAGAAGATTTTATTTTTTGTCACAAGTTAGCGGAAATTGATTTTAATTGTGTTTTTTCACAAAGTGTCATTTTCCGCTAACTTTTGACAAAAAATAAAATCTTCTATGAACTCACCATACTCCTAACGGAATACCTTGAGGTGTCTTCTTTCTAAAATGGGGTCATTTGTGGGGTTCCTATACTGCCCTGGCATTTTAGGGGCCCTAAACCGTGAGGAGTAGTCTGGAAATCAAATTCCGCAAAATGACCTGTGAAATCCTAAAGGTACTCATTGGACTTTGGGCCCTTTAGCGCAGTTAGGGTGCAAAAAAGTGCCACACATGTGGTATCTCCGTACTCAGGAGAAGTAGTATAATGTGTTTTGGGGTGTATTTTTTACACATACCCATGCTGAGTGGGAGAAAGATCTCTGTAAATGGACAATTGTGTGTAAAAAAAATTAACAAATTGTCATTTACAGAGATATTTCTCCCACCCAGCATGGGTATGTGTAAAAATACATCCCAAAACACATTATGCTACTTCTCCTGAGTACGGCAATACCACATGTGTGGCACTTTTTTGCAGCCTAACTGCGTTAAGGGGTCCAAAGTCCAATGCGCACCTTTAGGCTTTACAGGGGTGCTTACAATTTAGCACCCCCCAAAATGTCAGGACAGTAAACACACCCCACAAATGACCCCATTTTGGAAAGTAGACACTTCAAGGTATTCAGAGAGGGGCATGGTGAGTCCGTGGCAGATTTCATTTTTTTTTGTCGCAAGTTAGAAGAAATGGAAACTTTTTTTTTTTTTCTCACAAAGTGTCATTTTCCGCTTACTTGTGACAAAAATAATATCTTCTATGAACTCACTATGCCTCTCAGTGAATACTTTAGGATGTCTTCTTTCCAAAATGGGGTCATTTGGGGGGTATTTATACTATCCTGGAATTCTAGCCCCTCATGAAACATGACAGGGGGTCAGAAAAGTCATAGATGCTTGAAAATGGGAAAATTCACTTTTTGCACCATAGTTTGTAAACGCTATAACTTTTACCCAAACCAATAAATATACACTGAATGGGGTTTTTTTTATCAAAAACATGTTTGTCCACATTTTTCGCGCTGCATGTATACAGAAATTTTACTTTATTTGAAAAATGTCAGCACAGAAAGTTAAAAAAATCATTTTTTTGCCAAAATTCATGTCTTTTTTGATGAATATAATAAAAAGTTAAAATCGCAGGAGCAATCAAATAGCACCAAAAGAAAGCTTTATTAGGGACAAAAAAAGGAGCCAAAATTCATTTAGGTGGTAGGTTGTATGAGCGAGCAATAAACCGTGAAAGCTGCAGTGGTCTGAATGGAAAAAAAGTGGCCGGTCCTTAAGGGGTAGAAAGCCCTAGGTCCTCAAGTGGTTAAAATGTTGTGTCGATGTTGGATGGAGTGAAGTTCATACTGTATTTTCTATCTGAAGAACAGGGGATGTAGTCTTTAGTAAAACATTTTTTTTTTAGAATTACTCATATTTTAGAATGATGAACCACAGTGTGGATCACTTACCTCTACTTTTTCTCCTCCCTCTTGTTCTACTTTTAAAGTCCTTTTCCAGGAACACCCTCATTTAACACCTCCAAAGTCAAAGGCAGCAAGCACCTCTGGTGGGTTCACTAAAAGGATAAAAATAGATATATAAATCCCTGCATAAAAATAATAAAACAAAACAAATGCAAGTTTACACTTCAGGAATTTAAAACTCTTAACTCTTGTAAAATGTATTTCATTTAATTTTTAAAAATCACTTATTTTTTTGAGAAGTAGACTTCACTTCAAGGACTATCTAACTGAACACATTTTTCATTTTTAGAGAATACCGCTTTCAAAGAACTTCTGCCATACCCCTGAAATAATGCGTTCTAGCCCATATGCCAAAAATGAAATTGCACTGTTACAAGCTGTAGCATCACCACAAACAGGGGACTTCTGAGAGAAGCACCTTATACCTTATTTGGATAGCAAAGGCAAAGACTCCAGCACTCACAGAATTAATTTGAAATTAATCAATGGCTAACATGGACAACTCCAGGTCAGATATCATCCCCCTGAGAGATGAAGAAATACCTCCTAGAGTTGAGACCAGCTTTCTTCTGCAAAAAAAAAAAAAAATCACATATGCCACTTCCAGGGGATGATGCACCACCACGATCTCTACCACCTCTTACCTCTTACCTACCTAGTATCTCAGAGAAACGTTGTAATTAGAAAGAGCAGCCACACTAGGGGGTTGATTCACTAAACCGTGCTATGACAAATAGCATGCCTTCTCAGAGATAGCACACCTTATCAGAAATAACACGCCTTATCAAATATAACACGCCTTATCAGAGTAGTATAACGAGCACTACGAACCCGCAGGGGCTCAGAGCAGGACGAGTGCCATTGCCAATTAGCAGGCATAAATTTGTAGCTCTAGCTATGCTACTCTGATAAGGAGTGTTGACTTTGATAAGGCGTGTTATCTTTGATAAGGCGTGCTATCTCTCAAGGCACGGTTTATTGAATCAACCACTAGGTGATGCTAGAAAATAAAGCAATATTTTATTTTCAACCTCTGTCAGTAAATTGGCAATTTACTGACATTTCAGCATTTCAAGGGGGAAACAAAAAGAGGCTTGCATGCACTTGGAGTGCTTCTTACCTTAAAGGACAACTGAAGTTAGAAGAATATGGAGGCTGCCATATTTATTTCCTTTTAAACAATACCCGTTGCCTGGCAGCCCTTCTCATATTTGTGGCTGCAGCAGAGTCTGAATCATCCCAGAAACAAGCATGCAGCTAATTTTGTCAGATCTTACAATGTTAGAAACACCTGATCTGCTGCATTCTTGTTCAGGGTCTATGGCTAAAAGTATAAGAGGCATAGAATCAGCAGGATAGCCAGTCAACTGGTAATGCGCTGAAAAGGAAATAAATATGGCAGCCTCCATATCCCTCTTGCTACAATACCCTTATATACAGTCAGCAACAATGGTGCCCAAGGGCACAATAAACCTGGGGGGCCCCCAACGGATACCCCAGAACAAAAATCGGCATTAAGGGACCTTTTTTGCAGCTGTATAGTCAGGGTGTGAAACCCCAATTGGTCAGAGCTCCACATTCTGGCTATCCCAGCCTGCATGGAGGACAAGGGGTTAAAACGTTTCAGGAGGGGGGACCCCACATAATTAAAAAAAAAGTTTTTCCCCACACTCTAAACATAAAACAAAACAAATTGGGGAAAAAGGAAAAAATGCCAGGGATCTTCATACAGCCATATTGCGGCTGTATAGCGATCTCTGGCCAATGCGCTGCAGCTGTGGAGTATGTATGGACCTCCTGGAAACCCCGTCAGGAAATTAATTGCTCTTTCTTTTGATGCATGCAAAATTACACTACCGATAGGTTTGCTACTAAAAGTGACATTTACCACATTTAAAAGTATACTTTTTTCCTTTGAAACTTTAAAATCGAGTTTCTCAAAAAATATAATGTCTTTTTGAATTTTTTTTCCTCTTGTAGCCACTGGGGGCCCCTACAGGCTCTGGGGCCCTGGGGAAATTGCCTCCTTTGCCTCTATGGTAGTGCCGGCCCTGTATACAGTATGGCCATATATCTGTTTTATAGTTTGCACACCTAATAGCACTTCATCACATAAAAGGACTCTCTTTGCATATCTGTATTGTTTGAATATTCCTAGCAATGTTAATCCAAGTGCTGTGTGACCAATTTAACACAATAAATTATCAAAATTAATTATTTAAAACACAGATAAAATGTGTGGCAAAGGACATAAAATGACAGCGCATTACAAATGTGAATAATGCTTTTCTTTCTTCCCTTTTCCAAATGCATTTGTGCAGCTGCATTAAATATAAAACATCCATCAAACATTACCAAGCTTTAACAGATATATATGAAATCCAAAAGTAATTATACTTTGAAAGAAGCACTTAGCTCTACTGTATGTTGATCTGAAGCAATCACAACATTTATACTTCTGGAAGCAGCAATTTATCATGCTTGAACACATTCACTTACTCATGTGCAGTGCATGTGTAGGAATGGGTGCACAGTTTTAACCCTGACTTAAACTTTAAATAATATGTTTTTTTTTCTTAAGTAAACGATTTGATGCTATTGAAGATAAAAAAGGAAGGCTTTGGTAAGTGTTAACCTAAATGTATTATCAAACAGCTTAGTAAGCCAAATTGTAATCAATTTCAAATGAGTCTTCAGCAACTAAAAATCGTGTTTTAGCAATTTTGTTGTGTAGCCTAAAATAACTCAGCTAAAAGCATTTAAAGTGGGGATTGAGGATGAGGCTGCTACTGTTAGCTCAAGGCCTCTTTTCCACAGACAGCTGAACTGCTCACTTATCGGGCAGTTTAGCCTCCTAGTTGCCGACCACAAGCACCATTCGCACAAGCTGCAATTACACACATCCTAATGGAAGGTTTTGGTAACACCAGGCGTCATGTTTGACTCGCGGTGGCATTACTTAGTGACCAAAAAATGCCTCATATTGCATTTGAGGACAGCAACCACCATGCTGGGGTTGCTCATCCACTGCTCGTACAGAGCCAAGTAAGTGTCCGGCGGGTGGACAGTAGAAACTCACAGGCGGTGAATTTACCACTTTCAGCTGCTCATGGAAATCAGGTCTGATTCACTGTTCTGTTCAGGTTGCAAGGAGAGTGGGGGGCAAACTGTAGTGATAGTCAAACATCAAAATTTCGTGTTTGCTGACACAAACTTCCAAAGCCTGCCTAGGTGTCAGCTGACTAAGAGTAACAGCTGACACTAAGTTTTCCTCCATCTGATTGCGTATGGCTGACAACTATACACGTGCTCCCTGCTCTGGCCGCAATGTGCGTGCACAGTCCTGTCGGGAAGGACGCTGGGGTTGTCATGCGAGCAAGAAGACCGGGAAGTGCACGGATCAGAAGGACCAGCGAGAGAGGCGGCTGCATCGGGGGATATAAGTGAGTTTCTGACAGTACCTCCCTTCCCCCCCCCCACCCCCCAAGGAGTGGACTCCGAACACTTCAGTCAGGGTTTATCTGGAAACATAGCATAAAATTATGAAATTAATTGGTCAGCATGCACTTGCCTAGCAAAAACCCATGATCTATCTTCTGGTCCATAACCCTTCCAATCAATGAGGTGTTGGAGGGAGTTTCTGACAAATTGAGAATCTAGAATCTGTTCTATTTCATATTCTTGTTCACCATAAACCTCAATTGGAGAAACAGAAACATCAGAGTCAGCTGCAGATTTAAGAAGAGAAACATGAAAGGAGTCAAATCCTCTTACCGAAAAGGGCATCTTCACTCTGTAGGTTGCTTTATTAATTTTCTCTAAGATGGGATATGGACCAATGAATTTAGGATCTAATTTAGATGATGGTTGACGGAGTGAAATGTTCCGAGTTGACACCCAAACTAAATCCCCCGGAGAAAACTCTGGCTCAGGAGAACGGTGCCGGTCTGAGAAGGTCTGACTCTTCACTACGGATTCTAGATTCTCATGAACCTGTTTCCAGACACCGGACATGCAAGAAGTCCAAGACTCAAGACTGGGAAAATGACCAAAAACAATCTGGAAAGGTAACATTTTGCTGGAACATGATGATTGTTGGCAAATTCATCAAAAGGTAAAAATTCTACCCAATCTTTCTGGCTACTTTCAATAAAACATCTTAGATATTGCTCTAAATATTGGTTCAACCTCTCGGTCTGATCATTAGTCTCTGGGTGGAAACCAGAGGAAAAATATAAAGAAACGATTGCAGAAGGCTCTCCAAAATTTTGACACAAATTGCACACCTTTATCAGAATTAACATTTTCCAGGATACCCTGTAATTTAAATATGTTATCAATAAATATATGTGCCAATTCTTTGGCAGTAAGAAGTTGGCATAAAGGCACAAAATGCGTAATTTTGCTGAATCTATCAACCACAACCCAAACAACAGAATATTCCTGAGAGGTGGGTAAATCTACAATAAAGTCCATGGAGAATTGGAGATATGGATCCAGGGTGGTTTAGGAATGGGCAAGGAGAAAAGGGACCCTTGAGGTGCAGAGACTTACTTCAAGCACAAACTGGACAGGCTTTCACATATGAAATGGCATCTCTATTCAAGGAAGGCCACCACACGTCTTTTTAGTAATTCAACAGTTTTTTTCTCACCTGGATGACCCGCAGTTTTATTATCATGGAATTGTTGTAAAACTTATAACCTGAGATTGAGGGGTACAGAGAGACAATCTGGTGGTCTTCCTTGAGGCGATTCATTCTGAGCAGCAGATAACTGACTGAAAAGACTAGAGGAAAAATCTAAATTTGTAACAGCAGATACAACACAATCTTTCGACAGCAATCTTTTAAATCCCACATTCTCTTTATCAAAACAGTGAGATAATGCATCAGCCTTAACATTTTTTGAAACAGGCTTTTAAGTGATGATAACTAGAGATGTCGCGAACCTCCGATTTTTGGTTCGCGAAAGGTTCGGTTCGCGGGACAGTTCGCGAACCGCAATAGACTTCAATGGGAAGGCGAACTTAAAATTTTAGAAACATTTCTACCGGCTGGAAAAATGATAGAAAACATGTTTCAAGAGATCTAATACCTGAAGACATGATTGAGTGAAATACACATCAAAAGTCCCAGGCAAAAATCTAGATTTTACATAAACCCCTATTTTAAGGTCACAAATCTTATTCACTGTTCAATTACAGGCCTACACTGCTTTACAACATCAGGCAGTGTATCCCTCTCTCCCTCTCCCTCCTCCTGGAAGGAGGAGGATCTCATCTTCCAGGGAATTGTAGAATTTCAAAAGCCAGCTTATATACCTTGTCCGGGAATTGAACCCAGGTCTTGGCCGGGAATTGAACCCAGGTCAGAGTGCATGGTAGATAGCTCTCTTAATCGCTAAACCACCACCAACACTACATGCTGAAGCCAGCCTAGCATGTACCATTGTGATATACCCAAGAGAAAAATGAGCTTGTTCTCTCTCTCTCTAGGACTTTATGGTTTTAAGCTGAAAATTCACTTCAATGGCATCAACGGATACCAGCAGAATTTCACAGGCAATTTAGGAATTCTGCCGGATTGAAAAAGCAATTCCGTTCCGACCAAACGGAATGGAATGACCAATTTCCGCCCAAAATTGCGGAAAATACTGTTGAACACAAAAGGCAAGGCCATGCCTGGGTGGGGTTGAACCACCAACCTTTTAGTTAACAGCCAAACACGCTAACCAATTGTGCCACAGAGACTGTGTTCTACTCCTCAATTTTTTTTCCACAAGATGGGGCTTGTGAGCACATTCAATGAAATAATGAAGTAAATAGAGGACATTATGAATTTTAAATGTAATATATTTATATGTACTTTTTAAATTTGCAATTGGTTTCCTATTTCTCCCTATATATGAATAGAGATTATAAATTAGAGATTATTTGGATATGTAAAGTTATTTATTTGTAACCATAATTTATTATTTATTTTTATAGCATATAGAGGTTTGTGGCAGGATATACTTATTAATATTTTTTATTTATATATTTTTATATATTATACATTTTATAGATAGATTTTAAGTGAGATATTTGCACTAGAATTTTATACATGAGAAAGGCTTGATTTCTATATAGAGAATGAAATTTGAGATGCCCATTTCAAGAGTCAGCATATGCGACTTTACCGTTGCACATATATCTTGTAGGACGACCTATGCGTACTATACGATACATTTGGACGCATGCGGGCATTTTTGTATCGATACTATGCGACCACTCGGTCGCATATTGAGTTGGAACGCATATGCGCTCCAGTGACGGCTCGGGTCACCCACGCAAACCGGAAGTGATTGCTGCGCAAACCGGAAGTCTCTGTTACGAGCTGCGGGCGCCACTTGCAATCATGCTGACTCTTGGACAGGTAATTATGGCTATCATATTATATATATTTGTGACTTGCCCGCCCGCTCTCGTATCCCCTGATGGCGGCGTAAGGCCGAAACTAGTCGGGACGGGAGTGGGCAATGATACACTTCTGATCGCTGTTATTATTTGCAGTACCACATTGAGTGGGAAGCGGTTATTGCCAAGAGGGTCCCTACTGGAGTAGGCCCCTCTGCATGTGAGTTTCAATTGCCTATTTTATATGGAAGATTGTACACTCAAATGAACTTGTCTTTTATAATTCCACTGAGAGAATCCCTATCTCCTTTCTTATGATGAACTGAGTGGCACTTTTTAGGGAGTGGAAGAACAGATCATTGGGATCTCTGGAGGTGGAACTGTTTTGCTTTGAGGCTGACCACACAGCGCTGCTGCTTTCTGTCTTATATGTGTTCTATTCCTGGCCAGTTTGTATTTAGTGTTTATTTGCAGTAGGTGCTAAGCAGTATTGGGTGCTGAATAAGTAGCAGATGGTAATAAACAATAGTGGGTGCCATGTGAGTGCTAATTGGTACAGGGAGCCATGCGAGTGCTGGACATGAGTGAGTTGGGAGTGCCATGTGTGAGTACTGAGTCTCATATGTGTGTGTTTGGGTAAAGACGGTCTAATACTGCTTTCTGGGGGGGGGATATTACATACACAATTTAGCACGATTGATCGATTAGGGCCCCTTTCAAATTTGAGCACCCCCCCTTGAGGATCCTCTACATGGCCCTGAGTGTGTGATTAGCCCCCCCCCCCCCCCCCTCTGCAAACAAACACAGCTTCAGTTCTGCTCCTACAGTCAGACAGACTGTAATCTCCTGTGTCATATCTGCACTGCTAGCATTTCTGCTGCTGCTCCGAGGTTAGTACTTGTCCCTGTGTCTGTTTCTGGCTGTGACATGTCCCTCGATCCTCCTGCACAGCTCAGACAGACAGGCAAAGAGGGAAAGAACGTGGAGGGAGGCGGTGCGTGACTTGCTGAAAGGAAAGGCTGGCCTGGCAATTGGTTGCTGCTGTGAGCCGAGGGGCGGGTTTAAACTCGCAGCAACACCCCTCCTCCGGCAACTTGAAAAGCAGAGACCAGTTTGCTTTGCAATGCCTGCAGGGGGCCAGCTTACTTTACAGATTCAAAAGAGCCGCACTCAAGTGGCTAAAGAGCCACATGCAGCTAGATTCCGACCACTGGCATAGACAATACAAGTGGATGGGACTGTTTCCACTTGCCAGGATTTCTGAGCATTTTTCTGTGCAGAAAAAAATCTGCACGGCAGAGCCATCAGAATTTGCATACCGCATACCGCTATGCGATTCACATACTATGTATTTAATAAGGAATTCGCATGCGGCTTTGGTATGCAAATTTTCATGCAAATTCACATGCGATTTCACATAGAAACAATGGAAAAGCACACAGGCACTGCCATGGTTAAATTCGCATAGTCATCCATGCGAAATCGAATGCATGTGAAATTCGCATCCCCATGCAAATTTTTCCAGCGGCGATTCCCACCGTACAAGTGGACTTCAGAATAGACAGACTCAATAATAGCAGCTATAGATATGAGATGACCAGACAAGCTGTGTTCAGAAGCTACTGAGGGGTGAAGAGTAGCTGAGAGTCACTTGTGACTTATAGCCCTTTAAAAAATGAGACATGCTGGGCTGAATGGCCCGAAGGGTGTGTGTGTGTGTGTGTGTGTGTGTGTGTGTGTGTGTGTGTGTGTGTGTGTGTGTGTGTGTGTGTGTGTGTGTGTGTGTGTGTGTGTGTGTGTATGAGTGTGTGTGTGTGTGTGTTTGTGTGTCCAGAACAGTGCAGAAATTGTGTTTTTTTTTTAAAGACTGGCATCTGCTTAGTGTTAATTTTGATTAGGCATAATTATCACTATAGCAAAACCTGAAGCCATATTAGTTGCAATGCCCAGAGTTTCAGTTTATTTTATTTGTGGTCATTGTACATGACTAAAAAGCATGTTCATTGGCAAATGCGTTAGTCTTCAGTTGTGTCAATCCTACTTTTGCTGCAGACTCAAAAGTTAAATACAATTTAATAGAGCTGTGGCAAAACCAAATGTATTACAAGGAAAGGTATGAAAAACAGATGAGTGAAAAGCTAGATTACTTTAATCTACACTTCTAACTGATCATTTTATTTCTTATTTTTTGTCAGTTACTGGACCTGATTTATGTAGGCAACTCCAAGCATTTCCACTGTACTGCAGGTAGTGTTTAAAATCAATAAATCCCATCTGATTTACTCTGTCATATCCAGAGAACTACAAGTATAGATTATGTGATAAAACATTAGGATTTTCACCTGTCATACTGGAATATAGTAGGGATTACTAAAAGAATAGTAAATTAGCAGCTTTCCTTATAAACTCAGACTGTCCTGGATTTATTGCTGTGGATGTGGCCTGTAGCTGCAATCACACGATCACTAGTTCAAAACACCTCTGCAACTCTAGATTTTATCTGATATGAGCCAAGTAAGGGTGGCAAATTCCAACTATAATGCTGGGAATACACCATACAATTTTCTGTTAGATTCTTCTGTTAGATTTTTCTGTTAGCTTTTCTGTTAGAATACATAATTAGATTATTTTCTGTAGAGAATAGTGATTATCTCTGGTTCCCCATCCCCTTCTTGCCCCTCTGACACTATAGTTGTCATTAGCAGGTTTTGGTGCGCCATATCAATTGATATGTATAGAGTGCTTGGGGGCCCCCATTATAAAACTTCCATCGGGGCCCACAGCTCCTTCGCTACACCACTGCCCTTGCATCAACTATTTAGGAAAATCTGAGAAAAATATAATTTGTATAATAATTTGGAACAGGTTGTATGTTAATGCCTGTCTAGAACTTTTCTATGTTTCCTATCAGAAAACCAGGAGACACCATCAAAGATGAAACAGAAATCTGCTGCTCTAGTCATTCCCTTCTCTTTTCTTCCTCCAAATGTTTCTCCCATCTGTTACTATATTTAGAGTAGTGGGGGTGTCTTGACACCCTAAAAAACTATATAGGAAATAAAAGCGGGAGCCCAGTAGTGCAATATGTATGTGCACAGGATTTAATATGAAAGGTTAATAGATTTTCTACTCACAAAGGTGGGTTTCAAGAGGGGCAACCAACCACAAGAAGCCGGTGGAGACAATGAACCCCGCGAATCTACAAGCCCTAATTGGAGAGGTAATAAGATCTATAGGTAATCCCAATAAGTCAATTATAATCATAATCTTCAAAAATATCAAAATGCGTTTATTAAATGTTATAAAACATAATAAAAACAGATAAATGGGACGGCCATCCCAACAAACAACCAGCCACACCTTGCACGCCACTCCAAGCAAACACTATCTAAACTGGCCAGAAAAAAATTGTATTCCAAAAGATGTTTTCACTGGTGCTCCATAAGGATAACAATTCAAAAAAACTTTATAATGCTGCAGATCATCTGCTTACTGTGGTCAATATATCTAGAACAGTTGGTAATATGCATTAGTCGCTTAAAGCATAAACATGTATATGGCAGAAGTGAACAGTCCGCGATAAATCAGAATTGGCACATGTTCCGTTGCAAAGCATGAAGATTAGCAAAGCAGAAGCAATTCAGCAAAGCATAAAAGTCTCACCCAGTCAGCGGATAGTCCTTGGCTATAGCACTAACTGTTACTCACGGCATATGGTGCAACGTAAGAACCCTGGAAGGAGATCCACTCCGTGTGCCAGGTGACTAGGTTAGCACCTGGATAGTTTGATGCAACTCTGCAGGGTGATTGGTCGTAACTCCGATGGTAGGAGTATGGAGCAATGGGTCCGGGTGTGTAAACAACCCAGACAGTGGAAGATCGGCGGCATTCAGCTGTGCATCCCCTCCCAGTGGAAAGGGGGGGAGGAGAGCATTGCCAGGAAAGTGCGGAGGTCGCCGGCGGGTGGCCGTCTCAAAGAGTCCACAGCCCCAACAGGTTTCGCCAGCTTCTGGCGTCATCAGAAGGCTTTTTCTACTCACGCAGGTAGGTTGCAAGAGGGGCAACCAACCACAAGAAGCCGGTGGAGACAATGAACCCCGCGACTCCACTCAAGGTGGCCCAGCTGGACCTGGACGCAGTCACTCTCCTTAAAAGAAGTGACAGCAACTAGCGGAGTCAAGACCACTGGAGGTCTGTCTTGACCCCTCCAACCGACTGTGTTGGGAGGTATATTAAGCACAATAAGGGGAAGAGGTGCCCTGATGTATATAAAACCTTTAAAAACAGATAAAATGGGGAAAAAAATGAGGTGGCTTACCTCAGCAATGAGAACTTTGTAGACACAAAGTATATTTATAAACCACAGGCAACACATTTCGCGGGTCTGAGCCTGCTTCCTCAGGCAAATAAAATTGCCAAATAGAACAAAGCCATCCAGCATAGGGAGCCTCTCTATGCTAGATGGCTTTGTTCTATTTGGCACTTTTATTGGCCTGAGGAAGCGGGCTCAGACCAGTGAAACGCGTTTCCTGTACTTGATTAATATCCTTTGTGTTTACAAAGTTATCCTTGCTGAGGTAAGCCACCTCATTTTTTTCCATGTTATCTGTTTTTGAAAGGTTTTATATACACCAGGGCACCTCTTCCACCTATTGTGCTGTTATTATTTTAACAGCATTAAATTACTGTCTGTCACACAAATGGTTAAGTTTTAATCTTTAACCTTAACTTATAGTGCTATATAGACTGCTATAGTCTACATCATACAACAGTGCTTTCATTTCTAGAGATTGCAACTTCCAATCCTCAGATAACCTCCTCCTCCAATCCACTCTAGTCACCACTTCCAAATGCTGTACACAAGGCTTCTTATTGCATACAATAAAGGCACTCACAGAAAAGGTAGCAGGAAATAGCAGAATAGAATATTTGGTAAATTTACCAGCATTCTACTACGTACTTCGATCATATAGTAAAATATCAGTAATATACCAATATTTTAATCTGACTTAACCCTACTGTCACAAAGATCCCTTTGATCCCCCTGGTGGTGCCTAAACTTAATAACACCAGCTGCCAAAGGCTAACCCTACCAACCGTCATCCTGTTCCTGGTCAAATAGCGGGATCTGGGGTTGCCCATTACGCAAACTGCAACTACAAATAGCAGGCATTTTTAAAAAGTTGAAGAGTGGGTTGTGTTTTAGGATAGTGGGTGGCCTTGGTGCCAGCTATTTTATGGGCTAGCCTTTGAAACAGGATGGAACTCGTGCCCTTTTAAACTATTCTGTTTCTCATGAGCCTCTCCCCTATAGTGCGTGCATGAAAAAGGGCGCCGTGAAAAAAGGGCCCGACCTATTAACGAATTTGGTGCCAGGTATTAAAGTTTGCAAACGAGAACCATGGTTGTCAAGCGTTATTAACGATAATTACTGTTGCAAAAACAAACGAGAAATAATAATGAATAAATATTAACGTTAATTGTTG
The DNA here is from genome assembly GCF_040937935.1 of Hyperolius riggenbachi. Classification (NCBI taxonomy): domain Eukaryota; kingdom Metazoa; phylum Chordata; class Amphibia; order Anura; family Hyperoliidae; genus Hyperolius; species Hyperolius riggenbachi. The sequence goes on from NC_090655.1 coordinate 153,441,861, forward strand.
TTACGTTTTTCGTCAATACTGCTGAATCAAACTCTACCCTCACACAGAACCCTCCCCTGGTGGTGCATAAAACTAACCACTCCCCTAGTGGCACCGAACCCTAACCACCCCCCAGGGGTGCCTAACCCTACCGCCGCCGCCATGGTGCCTAACCCTAACCCCCCCTGGTGGTGCCTAACTCTAACCCCCCCCCCCCCCCGGTGTTGCCTAAAACTAACCGCCACCTAGGTGGTGCCTAACCCTAATCACTCCCCCGGTGGTGCCTAACCCTAACCACTCCCTCTGCAGAAACACCCTTTTGCATATATTAACGATAATACCTCTGAAAACGTAAAATCTGAAGTTATTAACAAAATAATATGACAAAAACTATACCGTTGTAAACTTCTAAAAATCCATTTTTTAGCTATATTAATGATAAGTGCATTAAAGTCTATGGCGGCGCCCTTTTTGTCCACCCTCTGCCGGCGCCCTTTTTTCCTGCTACCACTATAGTGCTTATTCATGCAGTCAGGTGCTTAGCTTTAACTTAAAACATAACTCACTCTTAAACCTTTTAAACATGGATAAAATCTGACCTAAGATATGCATATAGCACAGGTAAATGTAGAACACACAAAAAAAAAAAAGTAGAAGCCACCTCTGAAAATAGTGAAGAAGCACTAAGGGCTTCTTTCCATATGCATGCTTTTAGCCGCGCTTATGGAAACGTGATCGCAGGGACATCAGAGAGTGCATAGACTGCACTGTCTGATGTTTCCATACATGTGCTGTAATTCACCATTGAATCGCAGCGCATGGTTGCACGCATTTTTGGGATTATAAGCGCTGCCTCAGGGAATCACATGATGCAACGCAGAGCCGCACTGACATACGGCCACCTGCATTGCAATGGAAACGAGCCCTAACAGCGATTAAAAATCTGAAAATAAATACAAAACATATTGGCGTCAATTCACCAGAGGTTACCAACCTATTTATCTCTTGGGAGGTAATTTACCTCCTGTGATATCTCCAAATAGCAATTCTCCAGAAGTATAGGGGAAAATATCGACAGAGAGAAATGCAAGAGATAAATGTGAGATAAGTATGAGATAAATAAGTGATAGTTAGTAGTTAGTTTTTCTCCAAATCACAATTCACCAGGGAAGAAAGGGGGTGTGGCCATTCGTTATTTTTTTCATTTCTTTATCCCCTGAATGAACCTGGAGATATCGTGGTTTTCACACAGCAGCTGCTGCTGTGGAAGATGGAGCCTTTTGAGCTTACTCTGTTAGGCCTGGTGCACACCAAAAACCGCTAGCAGATCCGCAAAATGCTAGCAGATTTTGAAACGCTTTTTATTATTTTTCTGTAGCGTTTCAGCTAGTATTTTGCGGTTTTGTGAAGCGTTTTTGGTGTAGTAGATTTCATGTATTGTTACAGTAAAGCTGTTACTGAACAGCTACTGTAACAAAAACCGCCTGGCAAACCGCTCTGAAGTGCCGTTTTTCAGAGCGGTTTGCGTTTTTCCTATACTTAACATTGAGGCAGAAACGCCTCCGCAATCCAAAATCTGCAGCAGCCCGGGAGTATGCGTTTCTGCAAAACGCCTCCCGCTCTAGTGTGCACCAGCCCATTGAAATACATTACCCAAGCGTATCCGCAGCCGCAAATGGATCGCAAAACGCAGCCGAACCGCTCTGGTGTGCACTAGGCCTTAGAGCTTGCTTCTATTATAAGGAGACGAAGGCGCAGGAGGAGGGTCTGTTTAATCGCCCCTCGTATTTTTCGTGAGAGAACAGTTCTTGATAATTTTACTGAGACAGAGGTGGTGAAGAAGTTCAGACTCACTCGTGATATGATTTATGATATGATCTGGCAGTAAAAGGCGGGAATACTCTGGTCACGTAGTGGTAAAACTCCGCCTCCTACCCACAATGCTTCACTTTCAAGATTACAGAGAGGAAAAGAATCCCATGTAAATCATTAATACCGATTACCTAACTCTCTGCTTTCTCACACTTTCCTCATGCATATCTCTCCATTATCCCCTGCTATCAAACACTTTTCTCTCTGTCCTCTCACACTGGTGAATTGACTCCAGAGTGTTAAAATACCTCATGAGATAAACTACCTACCTTTTTTCTCTTAGTAAATCCTCTCTGGTGAATTGACGCCATTGTAACTGTAAGTCAAAGTTCCACTATTTGTTATTTATGTCTGCATTTATTTACACAGCTGTGTAACCGCAAAATTATTTATTTTGCCAAATAAACATGCATTCTTCAGGAGCAAAAGAAAAAAGCATAAGTATTTATGTTCAACTGCAACCAATGTCTGCTCACAAAAGCTTGTTATATATAGTCATACTAACATCTACAGGAATAACAACACAATGGCGTCAATTCACCAGAGAGGATTTACTAAGAGAACAAAGGTAGGTAGTTTATCTCATGAGGTATTTTAACACTCTGGAGTCAATTCACCAGTGTGAGAGGACAGAGAGAAAAGTGTTAGATAGCAGGGGATAATGGAGAGATATGCATGAGGAAAGTGTGAGAAAGCAGAGAGTTAGGTAATCGGTAATAATGATTTACATGGGATACTTTTCCTCTCTGTAAGCTTGAAAGTGAAGCATTGTGGGTAGGAGGCGGAGTTTTACCACTACCTGACCAGAGTATTCCCGCCTTTTACTGCCGGATCATATCATAAATCATATCACGAGTGAGTCTGAACTTCTTCACCACCTCTGTCTCAGTAAAATTATCAAGAACTGTTCTCTCACGAAAAATACGAGGGGCGATTAAACAGACCCTCCTCCTGCGCCTTCGTCTCCTCATAATAGAAGCAAGCTCTAAGGCCTAGTGCACACCAGAGCGGTTCGGCTGCGTTTTGCGATCCGCTTGCGGCTGCGGATACGCTTGGGTAATGTATTTCAATGGGCTGGTGCACACCAGAGCGGGAGGCGTTTTGCAGAAACGCATACTCCCGGGCTGCTGCAGATTTTGGATTGCGGAGGCGTTTCTGCCTCAATGTTAAGTATAGGAAAAACGCAAACCGCTCTGAAAAACGGCACTTTAGAGCGGTTTGCCAGGCGTTTTTTGTTACAGTAGCTGTTCAGTAACAGCTTTAATGTAACAATACATGAAATCTACTACACTAAAAACGCTTCACAAAACCGCAAAATGCTAGCTGAAACGCTACAGAAAAAGAAGAAAAAGCGTTTCAAAATCTGCTAGCATTTTGCGGATCTGCTAGCGGTTTTTGGTGTGCACCAGGCCTAACAGAGTAAGCTCAAAACTCTCCATCTTCCACAGCAGCAGCTGCTGTGTGAAAACCACGATATCTCCAGGTTCATTCAGGGGATAAAGAGATGAAAAAATAACGAATGGCCACACCCCCTTTCTTCCCTGGTGAATTGTGATTTGGAGAAAAACTAACTACTAACTATCACTTATTTATCTCATACTTATCTCACATTTATCTCCTGCATTTCTCTCTGTCGATATTTTCCCCTATACTTCTGGAGAATTGCTATTTGGAGATATCACAGGAGGTAAATTACCTCCCAAGAGATAAATAGGTTGGTAACCTCTGGTGAATTGACGCCAATATTGCAATTGGTTTAAGTCTAGTCATAGCATAAGCACAGAAAACAGAGAATCTAATTATTTGAGGCTCAAAAGGTTTGTAATGGATTTAAGTCTGTATATTAATATATTCCTGAATTGGAAGCCTGATAATTTTAAATACTTCACCCAAACAGAATGTAAGACACTGTGTAATTCAGAGACACATAATCACATTTTAATGTCTAGTAATAGTTTTTATTCAGAATACAAATCCGCTCACATAAATGTAAGAAAGCGGTTAATGTTAACTTTTCTTGGTCATGTAAAAACAGATAACAAAAAAAGATAACATTAAGTGCAAGCCATGCCAATGATTTATAAATACTTGCTTGTTTAAAGGGAACCTTAACTGAGAGGGATATGGATGTTTCCTTTTAAACAATACCAGTTGCCTGGCAGTCCTGCTGCAGAAGTGGCTGAATTACAGACCTGAAACAAGCATGCAGTTAATCCAGTCTGACTTCAGTCAGAGCACCTGATCTGCATGCTTGTTCAGGGGCTGTGGCTGAAAGTATTAGAGGCAGAGGATCAGCAGGAGAGTCTGGCAACCGGTATTATTTTAAATGGAAAAATCCATCTCCTTCTCAGTTTAGGTTCCCTTTAACTGATAGAGCAGAAAGGCTTAAGCATGTTTTTTGGAAATCAGCTATGTATAATGTGTAATAATTTGTGTACTGTAAGTGTAGAGAGCTGGGTTTTTATATAACTCCGTCAACTGCTTTGTATCCTTGGGCATACCTTACAACAGTCAAATTTATTTATATTTTGGGAGGGGGATTTTCCTGAATTTGAATGTCCCTCCCACTGTCCCATCCCCATAAGCTTCTGTCCCAGCCTGTTCACTGAAGTCAAGAGGAGTCACTAGCACGCCCACACATGTGCAATGAGCTGTGCAGGTTAAGGCAAGAAGAGGACAGTCTTTTGCTGGTGAGTGTGTGTTTTGGTGTCTGTGCTGTGACTGTCTGTGAGTGTACGTGCGTGCTAATTCATAATGTGTGTGTGTGTGTGTGTGTGTGTGTGTGTGTGTGTGTGCTGGGGAGACTGCCTGGCTGTGTGGCACCATTGACTACCTCATCTTGACTACTTAATACGGGGGGGGACCTTTGACTACTTAATGCTGGGGGAGGACAACACCTCTGACTAGAGATGGCCTGAACAGTTCACCGGTGAACGGGAACCGGCGAACTTCCGGGGTTCGCGATCGCGGAGAACCGCAAACTTTTCCGGAAGTTCGATTTGCCCCCATAATGCATCATTAGGGTCAACTTTGACCCTCTACATCACAGTCAGCAGGCACATTGTAGCCAATCAAGCTACACTCCCTCCTGGAACCTTATACACCCTTATAAAAGGCAGGCAGCGTCAGGCATTGGACTCACTCGTGTGCCTGCAGTAATTAGAGAAGGGAGAGCTGCTGCTGCTGCTGCTACAGAGAGAGCTATGGGGAAAGCTTAGTTAGGCTCTTGTTAGCTTGCTCCTTGCTGATTCTTATTGCTAAAAAAAAGCACCCCTCAACAGCTCTTTTGAGAGCTAATCTTGTTCTTGTGATCTATTGTGTGTGTGTGTGTGTGTGTGTGTGTGTGTGTGTGTGTGTGTCCCGCAGACACTTGTGTTGCATAGACAGCCTTGGTAATTCCTACTGTGCCACTGCCAGGCCCAGCACATTCAGTGACTACCTGTGTGTGTGACATGGATTACAAGTGAAAGGAGGCGCCCAAGGATATATGTGAGTCCTTAATTACTAATTGCTATATATGATCATTTGATCGGGTAAGAAGAGAATACTCTTAACTGTAGTAACAGTAGAGGACCATTGGTATAAAATTGAAATAATTTATTGAATAAGATAAGCTTAGCACCTTGACAACGCGTTTCGCGACACAGTCGCTTCCTCAGGTCATGTAAAGTGCTATAAAAGAACAAGGGATGGCTGTCAGACTAAAAACACATCTCTGGGTAAGCAATGCGTATTATATATACACAGCGTGAATAATCCATAAAATATTATATTATAACATTGTATAAACAATTAAATATAATTACATATGTCCACGTAAAAAACATAGAAAGGGAGAGAAGTAACAGCAAAAACATAATTAATAAACAAGTCCCCCCATGGCAACAATGGTCTAATAAAACAAGTGACAATTCCATAATGGTTATAATGTTTGACCAGTAGGTGGCAATGTAGATCAAAAAGTGTAAGCAACCTCAGTGGTTGGGACCATATATATAGATATATACACATTTATATACAGCCTAAAATGTCATAAATTTAGTAACTGATAGTACCTGTATCCAGGAGCGGGGGCACCACTATGTGAACCATAAAATAAAGATATATGGACTTAAATGTGACACCAGCAAGAAACTCGGGAAGAGAAAAAGAAGCCAGAGGGGAGGCAAGAAGAGTAGAGGTTACAAAAAGGAGAACAAAGGAAAAACTCACCAAGAAGGAATGAAATCAATATACAATCTGTCATCCCATAAACTCAGTTCTGCTGAAGAATCAATATTGAGTCGAGGTTTGTCTTTTTGTCCAACTAGGAATGCTAATCTATATGAACTATTTGTGGATCTTAATGATTTCACTAGGAAATTAACCTTGAAGAGATATTTCGCTACAAAGAAACTGGTGAATCATCCGACCAATAGGAACGACAACCTTCACCCAATTATCTCCAATTCAGATACTGTGGACGGATGCTTCATTAACCGAGATGAACTTGAACTAGAACGATATATACATACCCATCTGAAAAGTAAATCTGACTTTTACCCTACAGCGTACCGGGGACCATTTGTAGAAACTTTTTATACACAAGTTTTAGAGGAGTTTAGGAACTTGGAAAATCATGATCATGGAACCAAACGTAACATTACCAGAGAAGAGGAGCGGGCGTTAAAAAATCTGAAAGAAAACCCCACACTGATTATCAAATCAGCAGACAAAGGAGGGGGTATAGTCCTGCTAGACAAAGATGATTATATCAAAGAAGCCCTAAGAATATTGGGGGACACAGAATACTATCTTGCATTGGATGTGGACCCCACTGCTGAGTATATGAAAGAATTGAAGAACATGGTTAAAGCAGCATATGAGGAGGGGATTATTAATAAATCTGAGAAAGACTACCTGGTGATTAATAACCCTAGTACAGCGAACTTTTATTATTTACCAAAAATCCACAAATCCATCACTAACCCCCCAGGACGTCCAATAATAGCAGGTATCAATTCATTATCATCACACCTTTCCGAATTGATTGACATACATCTAAAACCTCAAGTACAACTATTACCCTCGTTTCTCCTAGACTCTACACAATTACTACGAGACATGGAGGAAATAACTTGGAAACCAACTTATAGGTGGCTAACTCTAGACGTTACGTCCTTATATTCAAATATCCATCACCAAGTGGGCCTAAAAGCGATTTGGTATTACCTCAATAGGATGGAGGAGATGCCTATGAATCAAAAAATATTCATACTCAAAGCTATTGAATTTTCGTTAACGCATAATTATTTTAAATTCCTTAACACTATATACTTACAGAAGAGGGGTACAGCCATGGGAGCCAATTATGCACCGAATTATGCAAATTTGACCATGGGCATGTTGGAACATCTACTATTAGGCCCAGGGAATCCCTTTGAGGAAAACATTATATACTACCGTCGGTATATTGACGACCTTATCCTAATCTGGGAAGGCGATATTCCATCAACGAATCTTTTTGTGAAAAATATGAATTCCAATAACTGGGGTATCACATTTACATCAAATACAGACGATGCCCACATTGAATATCTTGACGTTAAATTATACTTTAAGGAAGATCGTATAAAAACCTGCAACTACTTTAAGTTAGTAGATGCTAATGCATATGTGGACTTCAGGAGTAATCACCACAAACCCTGGAAGAGCAACATCCCCTACGGTCAATTCTTGCGTATCAGAAAAAATTGTTCTGATCTATGTACGTTTGAAACCCAAGCTAAAGTACTTACAAATAAATTCAAGCAGAAACACTTTCCTAAAAATTTGGTTAAGAACGCTCGGGCAAAAGCTAGATCGGCTGACAGACAAACATTACTTACAAGAAATAGAAACAAACATACATCTACATCACCCTTAACTGAACCTCGATTTATAACAAGATTTTCTAACAATCATTCCAATATCAAAACCATTCTCAATAAACATTGGGGTCACCTACTGTCTGATCCATATTTAAAAGAACACATTGGTATGAAACCCAAATGCATATTTAGGAGAGCAAAAACACTTAGGAATTCGTTAGCACCCAGTAGATTAAGAACTGCAAGTAATAGAATAGAGGAGGGGGGAGACAGGGGAATAGAACGGTGTGGTACCAAGAGATGCCTATGTTGCCAAAAGATGACAACTGGCCAAGTTGATTTTCGTTCTACGGTAACGGGACAAACATTCAAAATCCTGAAACACATGGACTGCTCCTCTAGGTTTGTAATCTATGTAATCACATGCCCATGTAATCTCCAATATGTAGGTAGAACCACCCAGACCCTCAGAGATAGATGGGGTCAGCACAGACGCAATATTTCTAAAGGGTATGCCAACCATGGCCTATCCCGACACTTCAAGGAGATTCACAACCAAGACTCCTCCACATTAACCCTCTGCCCGATTGAACAAATCTCTGAAGACATCACTGACCGTTATGGAACGTTAAGAGCCAGAGAAATGTACTGGGTTTTTAAATTGAGAACATTACAACCAGAAGGCCTGAACATATGCCTTGAGCACAATCTGTGAATTTTAATTTTGTGAATTGTATTTTGGATCACGCAGGTCCCTGTGAGAGTGTATATATGTGTATATGTATATGAATATATATACTCTTCTTGCCTGCCCCCCCTTCTCCTTCCCCCCCCCCCCCTATGGCTTCCCCCCCCCCCTTCCCCGTCCCTATGACCCACCCACCCCCCCTACCCCTGTGGCTTTCTGGCTTTCCCTCCCCCCTCCCGCCCCCCTACCCCTGTGGCCGCATACCCCCACAAACTCCCCCCTTCCCACTCCCATTCCTATCTCTAACCTTCTATGCTACCCTTACGGTACCATGACTCCAGAGTTCGGTCTGTTCAGTACATTTTCCTTGAGGTATTCAATATATGCATCGTTAGGTTATGTATTTCATACCGGTATGCTACACACACACAGGTCTATCAGGTATCAGGCTAGTTTCTATGGTTATAATTATGGGATATATCTGTCATTGTTAGCAATGCAATATTCTTGGACTCATTTATATTTTTGTTTTTATCCTACCCCATTTACAGTTACAACTCATTAGATATACATTATTATTTTTAGTTTCTTCCTACTCTGTGGCCAGGTTTTACATCTGGGGTCTCTGAGATCTGTGCAGTTACATTCTACTCCCTCGTTTTAGAGAGCATGCACCCACACCCCTTTACATTCTATTCTCTGGCTAAATAGGATATATTAGTATCTTATGTATATACTTCATAGGCTTGGCTAATTGCTATACAGCTTTATCATCAGCTGTATTTTTTCCATTACCAGCAGGGTTCTGGATTACTATCCTCCTCCCCTGCCTTGACACTGTTTAGATGGTTACACTCTTCTGTCCCGCAATTGGCCCCCGCCCCGTGGTTATTTTTAGCTACATTTCCCCTCCCTCCTCCCTTCTGGTCCCCATCCCACTACACCCCTCCCGCTGACACACAATTTCCAGCCAGGGCTGGTTTCACCTTTAACATCTTATGCTGCCCTTACACAGCGTCTCGGGGCAGCTCTTTCTGACATCACAGACCTGCCCCCGGACATGACGCTGAGCATACACTTATCTCCTTCCTAACATCTTACGCTGCCTAAGCACAGCGTTACTAGGCAGCAATTCCTGACACCTCTGTCCTGCCCCCGGACGTCACGTGGACCCGCACAGTGGCCCTTCCCTCTATCCCCGTAGGATTTTTAAACTATGCCGGCAGCCTGACAGCTATGGCGCCCAGACTACTCTCTCATAACCTTATTGGTAAGTCCCTGAGATATCTGCCTACCTCACCTATCTTTTCGCTTTCCCTTTATAGTTTATGATTCCTCACACGATTGGTCTAATTAGGACCACATTATCCTTCCATTTTTGTGCCTTTTATATTCCTTCCTCTATATACTCCGTGCATCAGAGGGGCCCCCATTTACTTTTACTTCTACTTAGTTTTACTGTTGTTGTTCTATTCTCGTAGCTACTACAGGAGTGGGTAGGGTTTTATGCATATACGCATATATATGTATGTGGTGCATTTATATGCATATATGCATATCACTACATTTCATTGGTTTTATTATATCTTTATTTTATGGTTCACATAGTGGTGCCCCCGCTCCTGGATACAGGTACTATCAGTTACTAAATTTATGACATTTTAGGCTGTATATAAATGTGTATATATCTATATATATGGTCCCACTCCCAACCACTGAGGTTGCTTACACTTTTTGATCTACATTGCCACCTACTGGTCAAACATTATAACCATTATGGAATTGTCACTTGTTTTATTAGACCATTGTTGCCATGGGGGGACTTGTTTATTAATTATGTTTTTGCTGTTACTTCTCTCCCTTTCTATGTTTTTTACGTGGACATATGTAATTATATTTAATTGTTTATACAATGTTATAATATAATATTTTATGGATTATTCACGCTGTGTATATATAATACGCATTGCTTACCCAGAGATGTGTTTTTAGTCTGACAGCCATCCCTTGTTCTTTTATAGCACTTTACATGACCTGAGGAAGCGACTGTGTCGCGAAACGCGTTGTCAAGGTGCTAAGCTTATCTTATTCAATAAATTATTTCAATTTTATACCAATGGTCCTCTACTGTTACTACAGGTAAGAGTATTCTCTTCTTACCCGATCAAATGATCATATATAGCAATTAGTAATTAAGGACTCACATATATCCTTGGGCGCCTCCTTTCACTTGTAATCCATTACGTGTGACCCTAACTACTTCGCTAGGGGCTGCGCCTCTACATCTTGGTAGGACGCTTTTTTCTAGGAGCTGCGACCAATAAAGGCCGAGTGGAGACGGTCCTTCTCCACATGCACTAAAGGTGGTTGCTCTATTTGTGGCAACCCACACTTGTGAGTATATCACCTACTATTACACTTAGACCATCCTTATTTACGGTAATACACGATATCGGGCTCCTGGTGTCCCTGTGTTTTTTGTCGCTTTCTACTAGCATATGTGTGTGTGACAGGCAGCTGCACATTTGTAATCCCAATCACTGCACCTGTTCACTGTTCAGTGCACCTACCTACCTATACCTACGTGAGCACACAATCACTGCAGTGCATACCTGTAACCTGTTCAGTGCACTTACGCGAGTGCAAGCCAGTCACTGCACCTGTTCATGGTACCTGTGTGTGACAGCTGCACATTTGTAATACCAATCCCTGCATACCTTTTCACTGCACCTGTGTGACTGCACGCTGTTTAGTATACTAGTCTGTGCATACCTGTTAACTGCACCTGTGTGACAGCTGCACATTGTATTGTAATACCAATCCCTGCATACCTGTTCACTGCACCTGTGTGACCGCACGCTGTTTAGTATACTAGTCCGTGCATACCTGTTAACTGCACCTGTGTGACAGCTGCACATTGTATTGTAATACCAGTCACTGCTATCTTTCACTGCAATTGTGTGACTGCACATTGTATTAGTCCAGTTAGTGCATACCTTTTACTTCATCCCCCCCCTCCCCCAGATATGGGCAAAACAACAGGCAGAGGCAGACCACCCGGCAGGTCTGTTTGAGGTCGTGCTGACGTGATATCGTGCGGCCCTGGCCCAAAGTACAGTGCTCAGAAGAAGGCACGTCCCATCAACTCCCAAGATTGTCAGTGGGTGGTTGACTACTTAACACAGAACCCCTCATCTGCCGCATCCACCAGCGCTACTCCAAGTACCACATCCGCTACATTTGACACTTCGCAGGAGTTATTTCGTGGGGAAATCACTGATTCACAGCTATTATTGTTACAACAAGATGAAGGCGCTAAGCAAGTTACACCACCTCATATGTCTGAGTTAGGCGACACTATGGACGTAAGGTGTGAGGAGGAGGATGATGAAGTACCTGCTGTTGGTGCAGTTTTGGAGGTGTCTGATACAAGCGAAGCTTTGGAGGATGATTATGATGATGATACTGCCAAGTCTGCCATGGATGCCACATGGGATTCTAAGAGACACGATGACCAAGGGGACAGTTCAGAGGGGAAGTCAGAGAGGAGTAGGAGAAGACAAGTTGCTGAAAGAAGCAGGGGGAGCTCGTCATCAGAAACAGCTGGTGGCGGTGTCCGGTGCCATGTATCGCCACCTATGGTCAGCCAGCCAACATGCCCTTCAACGTCAGCTGCAAATGCCCACATAGTGCTCACACCCCAGGGTGGTCCAGTGGTGTGGACATTTTTTAGTGTGTATGCCAAAGATCAGAGCAATGCCATCTGTACTCTCTACCACCAAAAATTGAGCCGTGGAAAGGCCAACACCCACGTAGGGACAACTTCCTTACGAAGGCACATGCAGAAAAGGCACAAACTGCAATGGGAAGACCACCTGAGGAAAAGCAGCACACAAAAGCAAAGCCACCCTCCTTCTCCTCTTCTTCCTTCAGGTACATCATCTTCTTCAGCCGCTTTCTCCCTTGCACTTTTACAAACACAGACTCCCTCCTCCACTCCGCCTCTCACCTTGAGCGGTTCCTGTTCCTCTGCCCACAGCAGCAGCCAGGTGGCTGTGAGGGAAATCTTTGAGCGAAAGAAGCCAATGTCTGCCAATCACCCCCTTGCCTGGCGTCTGACAGCTGGCTTGGCGGAACTGTTAGTTTGCCAGCTGTTGTCATACCAGCTGGTGGCCTTCCGAAAATTTGTGGCCATTGGGACACCGCAGTGGAAGATACCAGGCCGCAATTATTTCTCCAAAAAGGCGATACCCAAACTGTACCATGAAGTTGAGAAGCAAGTGGTGTCATCTCTGGCACACAGCGTTGGGTCAAGGGTCCATCTGACCATGGATGCCTGGTCTGCCGAGCACGGTCAGGATAGGTACATTACTTACACAGCCCATTGGGTCAACCTGGTGACCACTGGCAAGCAGGGAGTACGTGGCTGTGTAGCTGTGCAGCAGTGACACCCCCACGGCTTGCAGGCAGGCCTGCTGCCACCTCCTCTCCTCCTGCTACATCCTCTTCACTGTTGTCTTCCTCCTCCTCAGCTGAGTGGCAGTTCAACTCTACTGGTGCAGCGATCTTCTCTCCAGCTACACAACCCCAGCTCCCCAGGGCCTGTGCTGCATGCCAGGTACGACGGTGTCATGCCATCTTAGACATGTCTTGCCTCAAAGCGGAGAGTCACACTGGAGCAGCTCTCCTGGCTGCTCTGAACAAACAGGTGGATCAGTGGCTGACCCCGCACCAACTGGAGATCGGCAACATGGTGTGTGACAACGGCAGAAATCTCATTTTGGCTTTGAATTTGGGAAAGTTGACACATGTACCCTGCATGGCACATGTGCTCAATCTCGTAATTCAGAGATTTGTGTCTAAGTACCCAGGCCTACAGGACGTCCTAAAGCAGTCCTGGAAGGTGTGTGGGCATTTCAGGCGGTCATACACGGCCATGGCACGCTTTGCCGATATTTAGCGGAGAAACAACTTGCCAGTGAGTGGCCTGATTTGTGATAGCCCGACTCTCTGGAATTCGACCCTCTTGATGTTTGACCGCCTGCTACTACAGGAGAAAGCCATCAAACAGTATCTTTACAACTACAGTCAAAGGACACAGTCTGGGGAGATGGGGATATTGTGGCCGAAGTACTGGACACTGATGCGAAATGCCTGCAGGCTCATGCGGCCGTTTGAGGAGGTGACAAACCTAGTGAGTCGCAGTGAAGGCGCCATCAGCGACTTGATCCTATATGCCTTCTTGCTGGAGTGTGCCGTGTGTAGAGTAGTGGATCAAGCTGTGGAGGAGTGTGAACAGGAACAGGAATGGGAACGGGAGGAAGAGTTGTGAGATTAATTCTCAGCAGAAGATTCCTCAACACCTGCGGCAGCACAGAGAGGGGAGGAGAAGGAAGAGTCGTGTGGGGAAGAGGAGTCAGATGATGAGGAAGGTGTTGTTTTGGAGGAGGAGGATGAAGCAAAAGAACAACCGCAGCAGGTGTCGCAGGGGGCTTGTGCTGCTCAGCTTTCCCGTGGTATTGTTCGTGGCTGGGGGAGGAGGAGAACTTAGCTGACATCACTGAGGAAGAGCATGAAGAGATGGATAGTACGTCTGCATCCAACTTTGTGCAGATGGCATCTTTCATGCTGTCCAGCCTGTTGAGGGACCCCCGTATAAAAAAACTCAAGGGAAATAAGCTGTACTGGGTGGCCACGCTACTAGACCCTCGGTATTGGCACAAAGTGGCTGAGATGTTTCCAAATCACCAGAAGGCAGAAAGGATGCAGCACTTGCAGAACAAGCTGGCAACTATGCTTTACAATGCGTTTAAGGGCGATGTCACAGCACAACGCAATAAAGGTACCACTGGCAGTAATCCTTCTCCCATGTCCACACAGGCAAGGACAGGACGCTCCAGCGATCTCATGGTGATGTCTGACATGTGGACATTCTTTAGTCCAACGCCTCACCTTAGCGCTTCCTGATCTACCCTACACCAACGCCTTGACCGGCAGGTAGCCGACTACCTGGCCTTAAGTGTGGATGTAGACACTGTGAGCAGCGATGAACCCTTGGACTACTGGGTGCGAAGGCTTGACCTGTGGCCAGAGCTATCCCAATTTGCCATCCAAGTTATGTCTTGCCCTGCCTCAAGCGTCCTGCCAGAAAGGACCTTCAGCGCAGCTGGAGGCATTGTCACTGAGAAGAGAAGTCGCCTAAGTCAAAAAAGTGTTCAGTACCTGACCTTTATCAAAAGGACCGAGGCATGGATCCCGGAGGGCTACTGCCCGCCAGAAGACTAAGTCAGTCCCCGCACACAGCATCTCTGCCTGCACACCGTGTGACTGCCTGCCCCATGACTAAGTTGCTCCCCACACAGCATCTCTGCCTGCAGTCTGCTTGACTGCCTTCTCCACCACCACCAACAGGGTTTAGGATTCCAGGCGGACTGCTAGTAGCGGCCGCTATAATAATTTTTCTGGCGCGTGTACATGCCTGGCTAATAAATTCTGGCTGCACTGCAGCTGCAACAACAAAACAAAAGGCATGTACATGTGTCAATTCCCCTTCGTGATAGTTACCTTGCTGCAGTGAAGGGGTTTGCGTATCACAAAGAAGCAATGACCGACGGCTATATGAGTGTTTCGGGGGGTGGCACACCAAAGATAATAAGGTCGTTGCTTCATTGTGGACAGACCAAATTCGATCAGCTGGACAGTCACTGTTCTGTCATTGAGCTACCTCAGCCTGGCAACCATATGGGCTTGAAAACCGCCATGACCTGCACTCTCGCCATGGTGCGCACCAGTCCAGCACGGCCGTCACAACACAAACAGCTGTTTGCGGTGCGTTACACAGTGAGTTTGGTCTGTCAGTGTGAAGCAGTACTCTAAATACACTACTAGATTGATGTATACACATGCAAGATGTTTTAAAGCACTTTAGGCCTCCAATTTAGCATGCAATGTGATCTCTGCCCTTAAAATGCTGCTTTGCGTCAAATCCTGATTTTTTTCCCCCGGGACTTTTGGCGTGTATCCCACTCCCCCATGCAAAAACTCAGATGTTAGACCCCTTGAAACATCTTTTCCATCACTTGCATAAATGTTTTTAGTTTTCAAAGTTTGCCTTCCCATTGCAGTCTATTGCGGTACATGAAAGTTTGCATGTTCGCGAACGTTTGCGGAGGTTCACGAATGCGGTTCGCGAACCGAAAATCGGAGGTTCGGGCCATCTCTACCTCTAACTACAATGCAAAAAAAATAAATAAATACAATACCGAAGGGAACCCTTTACCAAGGGCATTGTTAAGATCCTGAAAGATTAGGGGCATTCTGAGGCACTAATAAAAAGGAGGAAGTGCACCGCAGCAAAAAAAAAAAAAAAATGTGGTTGGAGCCAACTATAATGTAAGAGTGTAACTCAAAGGCAGTGGGCCCAAGTTTTGACCCAAAGCACAATCAGGCAAAGTGGCCCAAAAGATAATGAGACAAAACCCCCCATCTAACCAAAAAAAAAAAAAGAAAAAGAAAAAAATCCACACATATAAGACAGTGTACCCCCCCCCCCCCCAAATAAATAAATAAATAAAAATAAAATAAATAAATACATAAAAAAAAAAAATAGTGGTTCCCACATGATGTGGTCGTACAAGAGATTCTCATGGATGTGCAGATAATGAAGCTTGATGCTATAGTGCCAGTATAGACCAAAATCTTTGAGGATTGCCATGAAGAATTAAAGCAGTTCTGAAGGCAAAAGGATCCAATTCAGTACTAGCATGGCATACCATACCTAATAAAGTGGCCAGTAAAATCAAATATACACATCGTCTTGTCATGGTTTCTTTGTTTCTGATATTAGCATACCAATTATCATGCCCCCAACGTGCCAAATGTTGCAACTATAACCCCAAAATATCAATTGCATCTATTATGGCAAATAATAAATGCAGCAAACATTACCTCCGACACACGAAATGCAGACAAATGTTAGCGCCGACATATGAAATGCAGCAATCTTTACCTCTGACAAACAACTTTAACGCATGAAATGCGGCAAATGTTACATTTGATACCTACAATGTGGCAATTGTTACATCCAACATATGAAATGCGGCAAGTGTTACCTCCCACACATGAAATGTGGCAAACCTTAAATCCGATACATTAAATGCAGTAATTGTTACATCCAATACATGAAATCCGGCAAACGTTACCTCCAACATATGAAATGTAGGAACATGAAATGTGGCAAATGTTATCTCAGATATACTACATACATTACACTCCCCCATCCCCACCACAGACACAACACACACACTGCAGACATTACACACACACGCTGCAGACGCAACACACACAGGGCTTTTTCCATGTCATTCCAACGTCATGGCTGGGCTGTGCAGGGCAGGTTGGGCTGTGCAGCAAGCTAGCATGTGCTACAGTGGCCGTCAGAGCCCAAAAACCTCATGGCTGGGCAGGGGATAAAGCTAGGAACACAAACCCCCTTCCTTAAAACTTATGGAAGCCACAATCCCATGAGGATTGGCACTGCAGGCAGCCAATAGCAAGGATGACCTGCAGTTCCCAGGCTATTCCTGATTGGATAGGGGGTGCAGCTTCATAGTGCGCAGGCCAGGCAGAGAAGATGCAGTTACATAATGAAACCACAGCAGGGGGAGGGGTTTGCCTCCCCTGTGGCCAGCGTTCACTGCTCTATGTGCCTTACACCTAGATGGCAGTGCTTTGTTACCATAACAACCAGAACACAGCGATTTGGGGCATGCAGGAGGTATATATTCAGAGCACCACAACAATAAATCCAGGCTAATGTCCCAGATTTAACCCCCTAGCAATGCGCCTGCCTCTGACTAATACTGAGAGGGAACTGACTATCAAATACTGAAGGGCAACCAGTGCTAGGACAAGGTTCTCTAGCAACAGAGGCAGGTATTCTAAAGTGCAGCTTGGCATTGCATTGATCAGCATTGTACAAGTGACTGTGTGGCGCTGCCACTGCTAGAGAGAAAGACGGGGACTCGGGGAAGGAGGACTGTCACTGGAGAAAGGTAGGTGCCAGTGTATAGGGTGGAGAGGTATGTGACCTAATGGTTCTGCACTAAGAGGCTGGGGCCTCTCCAGCCTCTACTTTGGCATAGCCCTGGGGTGCCTCTGACTACCTAATACGGATTTGGGCCTCTGACTATCAAATAGTCTGAATAATAAAGAATATTCTTTCGTCTATCGGTCACATCCATTAAAGCGGATCCGAGATGAAAAACTAACTATAACAAGTAACTTGTCTATATATCTTATCTAAAGTTTAGATAGTTTACACAGCAAATCTAGCTGCAAACAGCTTCAACAGTTTATGATTATTTATTCCTGTGATACAATGAGAGCGGCCATGTTCTGTTTATCACATTACTCACCAGAGGTGGCCTTAGAGTACGCAGGGCCTGTAGCCAGTGTGATATACGGGGCCTAGAGACACATGCTGTGCACACACACACACACACACACACACACACACACACACACACACACACACACACACACAGATATGCTGTGGAAACACACGCACACACTGTGGAAACACACACTCTGTATAGGTTAGATAGGTAGGTGCCTGCAGTATAGTTTAGATAAGTAGGTGCCCCCAGTATAGGTTAGATAGGTAGGTGCCTCCAGTATAGGTTAGATACAGTGGTGTGAAAAACTATTTGCCCCCTTCCTGATTTCTTATTCTTTTGCATGTTTGTCACACTTAAATGTTTCTGCTCATCAAAAACCGTTAACTATTAGTCAAAGATAACATAATTGAACCCAAAATGCAGTTTTAAATGATGGTTTTTATTATTTAGTGAGGAAAAAAAACTCAAAACCTACATGGCCCTGTGTGAAAAAGTGATTGCCCCCCTTGTTAAAAAATAACTTTACTGTGGTTTATCACACCTGAGTTCAATTTCTGTAGTCACCCCCAGGCCTGATTACTGCCACACATGTTTCAATCAAGAAATCACTTAAATAGGAGCTATCTGACACAGAGAAGTAGACCAAAAGCACCTCAAAAGCGAGACATCATGCCAAGATTCAAAGAAATTCAGGAACAAATGAGAACAAAAGTACTGTAATTGAGATCTATCAGTCTGGTAAAGGTTATAAAGCCATTTCTAAAGCTTTGGGACTCCAGCGAACCACAGTGAGATCCATTATCCACAAATGGCAAAAACATGGAACAGTGATGAACCTTCCCAGGAGTGGCTGGCCGACCAAAATTACCCCAAGAGCGCAGAGAAAACTCATCCGAGAGGCCACAAAAGACCCCAGGACAACATCTAAAGAACTGCAGGCCTCACTTGCCTCAATTAAGGTCAGTGTTCACAACTGCACCATAAGAAAGAGACTAGGCAAAAACGGCCTGTATGGCAGATATCCAAGGCGCAAACCACTTTTAATCAAAAAGAACATGAAGGCTCGTCTCAATTTTGCTAAAAAAACATCTCAATGATTGCAAAGACTTGTGGGAAAATACCTTGTGGACCGCCGAGACAAAAGTTGAACTTTTTGGAAGGTGCGTGTCCTGTTAAATCTGTTGTAGAAGTAACACAGCATTTCAGCAAAAGAACATCATAGCAACAGTAAAATATGGTGGTGGTAGTGTGATGGTCTGGGGTTGTTTTGCTGCTTCAGGACCTGGAAGGCTTGCTGTGATAGATGGAACCATGAATTCTACTGTCTACCAAAAAATCCTGAAAGAGAATGTCCGGCCATCTGTTCGTCAACTCAAGCTGAAGCGATCTTGGGTGCTGCAGCAGGACAATGACCCAAAAGACACCAGCAAATACACCTCTGAATGGCTGAAGAAAAACAAAATGAAGACTTTGGAGTGGCCTAGTCAAAGCCCTGACCTGAATCCTATTGAAATGTTGTGGCATGACCTTAAAAAGGCAGTTCATGCTAGAAAACCCTCAAATAAACCTGAATTACAACAATTCTGCAAAGATGAGTGGGCCAAAATTCCTCCAGAGCGCTGTAAAAGACTTGTTGCAAGTTATCGCAAACGCTTGATTGCAGTTATTGCTGCTAAGGGTGGCCCAACCAGTTATTAGGTTTAGGGGGCAATTTCTTTTTCACACAGGGCCATGTAGGTTTTGAGGTTTTTTTTCTCACTAAATAACAAAAAACATCATTTAAAACTGCATTTTGTGTTCAATTATGTTATCTTTAACTAATGGTTAACGGTTTTTGATGAGCAGAAACATTTAAGTGTGACAAATATGCAAAAGAATAGGAAATCAGGAAGGGGGCAAATAGTTTTTTACACCACTGTAGGTAGGTGCCCCGCAGTATAGATTAGGTAGGTGCCCCTCAGTATAGATTAGATAGGTGCCTGCAGTACAAATTAGATAGGTGCCTGCAGTACAGATTAGATAGGTAGGTGCCCCACAGTATAGATTATAGGTGCCTGCAGTATAGATTAGTTAGGTAGGTACCCCGCAGTATAGATTAGATAGGTGCCTGCAGTATAGATTAGATAGGTAGGTACCCCGCAGTATAGATTAGATAGGTGCCTGCAGTACAGATTAGATAGGTGCCAGCCTGCAGTATAGATTAGATAGGTAGGTGCCCTGCAGTACAGGTTAGATAGGTAGGTGGCTGCAGCGGTGGGGAGAGCGGGTCTAAAAGTTAAAACTCACCTTTCTGCTGCCGATGCTCACAGCTTCCATCTCCTTCCTGTCCCGGCATCTGTGTATTGGTAACAGCGCCCCCTGTGGTGACATGCGGTCACGTCATCACAGGGGGCGCTGTTACCAATACGTCAGATGCTGGGAGAGGAAAGAGATGGAAGCTGTGAGCATCAGCGGAAGACAGGCGAGTTTTAACTACTATGCCCGCTCTCCCCACTGCCGCAGAACGTGCGGGGCCTCTTCAGGCGCGCGCCTGGGCAATTGCCCCACTTGCCACCCCCAAATGCAAGCTGATCTGTATCTCCAGCCCTCAGCCTGTGAAAATTTCACTCCTCTCTCCTCCTCTCTCCTCCTCCCTCCTCCTCTTCCCCTCTGCCTCTGAAATCTCTGGCTAGTAACCTCCTCCTCTCTTCCTGCCCAGACTGAGCTCCCATAAGTCCTTGCTAGTAAAGCTCAGAGTGCCAAGGTTCTCTGGAGAAGCTGTGGGCGAGGCTTGTTTAATTTATAGGGAGAGTATTAAAACAAAAAAAAAGTATTTGGCTTGAGGAATGCCCTATAAACTATGTAAATGGAACACAATTATGCAATGAGTAAAATTTTATCTCCGATCCACCTTAAAGGGAACCTAAACTAAGAAGGATATGGATTTTTCCTTTTCAAATAATACCAATTGCCGGACTCTCCTGCTGATCCTGTGTCTCTAATACTTTCAGCCACAGCCCCTGAACAAGCATGAAGATCAGGTGCTCTTACTGAAGTCAGACTGGATTAACTGCATGCTTGTTTCAGGTCTGTAATTCAGCCACTACTGCAGCAGGACTGCCAGGCAAAAGGTATTTTTTAAAAGGAAACATCCATATCCCTCTCAACTTAGGTTCCCTTTAAATTGCACTTAGTAACATCCACCTTTTGTCCCAACTCATTAACCACTTTAGTACCAGCAGTCTCTGGCCACTTAAGGACCAGAGACTGCAGGTACAAAAAAACAGGGCGCACCAGCGTCACGTTGCACAGACCTACAGCTGATCGCACCAATTTCCCGTCACTAAACTGAGAAGGATATGGATTTTTCCTTATAAAATAATACCATTTGCCTGACTCTCCTGGTGATCCTGTGTGTTACTGTATTTTCGGATCAGTAATCTTCAGACACTGTTGACCCTTCCACTGATGGAAGAGGAGTTACCCAGTACTGGGATCTAAGTGACCACGGGTCTTCACCCACACCCCCTAGAGGGGAGTGCAGGACTTCGCTGCCTAATGCCCACCAGGTCACTACTGGGATAACTTCAGCTAGTGGTTGGAAGAACAGCGACGCTCATATGTGAGAAGAGGAAGACGTAGTCAAACAGTTAGCCAGAGGTCCAGGGCAGGCAGCACTCAACGTAATCAGGTTACAAGCCAGAGGTCGGGGCAGGCGGCAATCAAGCAGAGTCAGGTCACAATCCGGGAGTCACGGCAGGCGGCGATCAATGAAGGTCGGGGTCACAAGCCAAGGGTCAAACCAGAAATCAATTAGAGTATCAGCAGGAAGCAAAGTCTCCACGGGGCTTACGCCAATCTGTCAGAACGAGCAGCACTCTAGTAGAGGGCAGTGCTTCTTTTATACTGAGTATTGGTGGCGAAATCAGTGCTCTGCGCATGCGCAATGCATTGTGCACGCCCGCACCAGCGTACCACTTTGCACACACAACAGTTTGCACGCATGCACGTACCGTGTAATGCCATATGCCGCCACACCGGAAGAGAACAGAGAAGCCCCAGGGAACCCCTGCGCTGGCGTACACGGGAATGGACTCGGGAGCCTGGTACGGTGAGTGTGACACTGTGTCTCTAATACTTTTAGCCACAGCCCATCAACAAGCAGGCAGATCAGGTCCTCTGACTGAAGTCAGACTGGATTAGCTGCATGCTTGTTTCAGGTGTGGGATTGAGCGACTACTGCAGCCTAAGAGATCAGCAGGACTGACAACCAACTGGTATGGTTTAACACCTTGCCGACCGCCCACTACCTATGGGCGGCGGCAAGGTGGTTCCCACAGGACCGCGTAACGTGGCACCTGGGGGACCAATTAGCCGGGGATCGCACGCAGGGATGAGCGCGTATCTGTCGGCATTAGGCTTCGCCCACTTGCGACGTCAACCCGGTGGCCAATTAGCAGCGCCAGCGGGTTGTAAAACCCCGATCTCGCCGTTACTAAATGTATAATACACTTTGTTAAGCTAACAAAGTGTAATAAACTGGCTGCCTCCTCCCCTGGTGGTTCCAGCGATCGAGCGACCACCAGGGGAGGAGGCAGCTGTGTATGTAAACACACACACACACACTGATCCTGTCCCCTGCCCCCCTTATCGCTCACAGCACCCCTCAGACCCCATCCCCATTCACACCCTCAGACCACTGTTTGCATCCAATCACCCCCTAATCGCCCATCAATCACTCCCTGTCACTAACTGTCAATGCTGTATTTTAGATTAGGCTCTAATCAGCCCCTTAGGGGCTCCTGATTACCCCCCACACCCTCAGATCCTCCCCAGACCCCCCCCCCCCCTGTAATCACCCACTGATCACCTGTCAATCACGTCAATCACCTGTCAATCACCCATCAATCACCCCCTGTCACTGCCACCCATCAGATCAGACTGTTAACTGCCCCTTGCGGGCACCTGATCACCCGCCCACACCCTCTGATCGCCCGCAGACCCACCCTCAGATCACCTCCCAAGTGCATTGTTTACATCTGTTCTCCCCTCTAATCACCCACTGATCACCCATCAATCACCCCCTGTCACTGCTACCCATCAGATCAGACCCTAATCTGCCCCTTGCGGGCACCCACTCACCCGCCCACACCCTCAGATCGCCCTTCTGATCAACTCGCCAGTGCAGTGCTTGCATATAGTCTCCCCTGTAATCACCTACTGATCACCTATCAATAACCCCGTCACCCCGTGTCACTGCTACCCATCAGATCAGACCCTAATCTGCCCCTTGCCAGCACCCAAACACCCGCCCACACCCTCAGAGACCCCTCAGACCCCCCCTGATCACCTCCCCAGAACATTGATTGCATCTATCCTCCCCTCTAATCACCCCCTGAGACACCTACTGTCACCACCTGTCACCCCCTAGCAATCCTACCCATCAGATCCAGCCCTAATCTGCCCCCTGCGGGCTTCTGATCACCCGCCCACACCCTCAGATCCCCCTCAGAACCCCCCCCAATCACCCCCCTGTCACTATCCTAGTGATCTAAAAACAGTGATCAGTGAAAACTGTCACTTTTTTAGTATCACTAGTGTTAACAGTTAGGCCAGTTATTTAGCTAGGGCCCTTCGTTGGGTTGTTAGCGTCAGTTAGCACCCAGCCCACCACAGTCACTAATTAGTTGCTGATTAGCATCATCACTGTCGCTAATCAGCATTGCTACTATATAGTATCTGTAAGTGATCATTATTGATCACAGCCAGATCTATATTAGGGTCACTAGGATACACTAAAAATGCAGTGTTTGACCGATCAGGTCTGATTGTTCACCTGCACTTGCGTTCAGCCCGCCCCACCTCAGTGACAGAATTTTTTTTTTCTGATCACTGCAAAAAACCCTGTACAATAGCTGTGGCACTGTAAAGATCAGTTTTGATTTTTTTTTTAATCAAAACTTCGTGACCACAGCTTTCTACTTCACAAGTACTCCCTTTTACTAGGTAGGTGCTCTTTTTCCTGGGTAGTCTCAGAGGAATACCCCCTAAATTTAGCAGTCCACCATGGCAAAAAAAGGGGTATTCTGCTGAAGAAGCCGCCGAGATTCTGGCCCAGTGGGGTGAGTGCGGGAAGCCTCCTCCAATGAATCATCAGGGTCAGAAAAAGAACCGGTTAACATCTGACCGATAGCAATGATGAGGCTGAGGTCCCAGCTAGAGCCAGGTGTACCACACCCCATGTCACTGGACCGCAGGTGGCGCAGGATCAGACTCAAAGGCAGCAGAGTGGTGCTAGCGCTGATCCGAGTTTTCTTGGTGAGGCATGCACCAGCAGTGTAGCATCTCCTGGACCTAGCACCAGTACTACCATAGACCCTGGTGAAGTGGCGAGCACCAGCATGGTAGTAGAAACTGGTTCAGTGGCACGTGCATTAAGACCTGAGTAGCAGCCACCAGCAAAACGGGCCCGTACTACCCATAGTCTCCCAGAGGTGCTGGCAAATCCCAATTGGCAATCCCCTGGTTCCGCTGCACCCGTACTGCCCCCTTTCACCGCCCAGTCTGGAGTCCAGGTGGAGACAGATAATCTAGGATTGGCTGTAGACTTTTTTCATCTGTTCTGCACCGTGGATCTCTACGACTTAATTGTGGCTGAGACCAACCATTATGCCACACAATACGCAACCGCCAATCTGAGAAGCTACCATGCCCAGCCTTTTCGGTGGAAACCACTCCAAGTTTCCAAACTTAACATTTTTTTGGGCCTTCTCCTTAACATGGGTCTAGTCAAAAAGAATGTATTGCGGTCTTATTGGTCTACGCACCCAATACATCACATGCCCATGTTCTCTGCTGCCATGTCCAGGTCACGATTTGACAACATCCTGCGCTTCCTGCACTTCAGTGCCAACACAACCTGTCATCTAAGAGGCCACCCTGCTTATGACCGGTTCCACAAAATTCGCCCCTCATAGACCACCCGGCACCCGTCATCAAAATTTGCAGATGCTTATACCCCTGAACAGGCATTTTGAGGCATTTTGTTTCCAGACTACTCCTCATGGTTTTGGGCCCCTAAAATGCCAGGGCAGTATAGGAACCCCACAAGTGACCCCATTTTAGAAAGAAGACACCTCAAGGTATTCCGTTAGGTGTATGGTGAGTTCATAGAAGATTTTATTTTTTTGTCACAAGTTAATGGAAAATTACACTTTGGGAAAAAAACAAAATTCAATTTCCACTAACTTGTGACAAAAAATAAAACCTTCTATGAACTCACCATACTCCTAACGGAATACATTGGGGTGTTTTCTTTTTAAAATGGGGTCAGTTGTGGGGTTCCTATACTGCCCTGGCATTTTAGGGGCCCTAAACCGTGAGGAGTAGTCTGGAAACCAAATGCCTCATAATGACCTGTGAAATCCTAAAAGTACTCATTGGGTTTTGGGCCCCTTGGCGCACCTAGGCTGCAAAAAAATGTCACACGTGGTATTGCCGTACTCGGGAGAAGTAGTATAATGTGTTTTGGGGTGTATTTTTTCACATACCCATGTTGGGTGGGAGAAATATCTCTGTAAATGGAAAACTTTGTGTAAAAAAAAAAAATCAAAAAAATTCTCATATACGGAGATATTTCTCCCACCTAGCATGGGTATGTGTAAAAATACACCCCAAAACACATTATACTATTTCTCCTGAGTACGGGGATACCACGTGTGACACTTTTTTGCAACCTAGGCGCGCTAAGGGGCCCAAAGTCCTATGAGCACCTTTAGGCTTTACAGTGGTACTTACAATTTTGCACCCCCCAAAATGCCAGGACAGTAAACACACCCCACAAATGACCCCATTTTGGAAAGTAGACACCCCAAAGTATTCAGAAAAGGGCATGGCAAGTCCGTGGCAGATTTCATTTTTTTGTCACAAGTTAGCAGAAATTGATTTTTTTTTTGTCACAAAGTGTCATTTTCCTCTAACTTGTGACAAAAAATAAAATCTTCTATGAACTCACCATGCTTCTTAGTAAATACTTTGTGGGGTCTTCTTTCCAAAATGTGATCATTTGGGGGTATCCTGGAATTCTAGCACCTCATGAAACATGACAGGTGCTCAGAAAAGTCAGAGATGCTTCAAACTGGGGAAATTCACTTTTTGCACCATAGTTTGTAAATGCTACAACTTTTACACAAACAAAAAAAATATTCAATAAATGTCTATTTATTGATCAAAGACATGTAGCACAATAAATTTAGACAACAATTTATATAGAAATTTTACTTTATTTGAAAAATGTCACCACAGAAAGTAAAAAAAAAAAAATCATTTTTTTGACAAAATTCATGTTTTTTTTGATGAATATAATAAAAACTAAACATCGCAGCAGCAATCAAATACCACCAAAAGAAAGCTGTATTAGTGACAAGAAAAGGAGGTAAAATTAATTTAGGTGGTAGGTTATATGACCGAGCAATAAACCGTTAAAGCTGTAGTGGTCTGAATGGAAAAAAAAAGTGTCTGGTCCTTAATGGGGTTTAAGGCTGCAGTCCTTAAGTGGTTAAAAGGAAACATCCATATCCTTTACAGTTAAGGTTCCCTTGAATATGATATACTTCCTATAAATTAATTATATTCCCCAGTGTCAATACATAGGAGGTGTCCTCCTTTAAGAAGTGTATGGTTTGTAAGGAGATGACTCCTTTTCTGCCTTTCTATGTATGCATAAAGTTCTGATTCCTCCACTGTCACTGTGCGGTAATGCATACTGCTGCCAGCGAGAAGTGGGTGGCTAAGAGGAGGGGTTGTTCGTATTAACGTCACACTCATTAAACTTGAGAAAGCCTAGAGAGGTGGAGCAAAATGCATTGTGGGCGTGGTCTTGGAGGAGCGCTCATGCCACTACCCATGCACGCTGCTCGATTACATGCCGATGGTTGTAAGGTGGTTGTATGGCTCAGCGCTGACTGATTA
This sequence comes from Hyperolius riggenbachi, assembly GCF_040937935.1. Classification (NCBI taxonomy): domain Eukaryota; kingdom Metazoa; phylum Chordata; class Amphibia; order Anura; family Hyperoliidae; genus Hyperolius; species Hyperolius riggenbachi. The sequence continues at coordinate 153,468,596 of NC_090655.1, forward strand.
AACCACATGCCGAGTCCATCAGAGCTTCAGTTTGGAGGAGAAAGACTGCTCCCAGCAGACTTGTATGCTAGCGGTGACATGTGGGCCATGGAGTTTGGAAAACTAATAGGCACATATGCTGCTGTTACATACTACTGCGAGGACCCACCACAGAAAAACTGCCGGCAAATGGCATATGAAATGCTGTCACCTGCGATATATCATCGCCTTTGACAGGGGCGTAGCAATAGGGGTTGCAGAGGTAGCGACCGCATCGGGGCCCTTGGGCCAGAAAGGCCCCGAAGGGCCCTCCCCCAACTACAGTATTAGCTCTCTATTGGTCCTGTGCCCATAATAATGACTTCTATAGATACTTTGAATACTGGTAATCCTTAAGAAACTGTTTCCCATGCTTTTCTTGCACCTCTGACACTTTAGTTGCCATTGGCAGGTTTTGGTGCGCCATATCAATTATGTATAGAGTGCTTGGGGGGGGCCCCATTGTCAAACTTGTACCGGGGCCCACAGCTCCTTAGCTACGCCACTGGCCTTTGAAGTTACAACAAGTGCGCTGGTCGGCTGCTATTTCAGCAAGTGGGTAGGAACCCACCATCAAAGAGCAAGTATAATCTTTGTATTGCCTATAACTGAAGCCACACCAATGTACAGGGCATTTTATACAGCCAGTTGTTTGGAGACTGTTGCAGATTCAAGCTAGCTATAAAGGCACTGTTCCTGGCAGTCTCCATGTCTTTTTCCCACAGTCTTAAGCTAAATCACAGCAACCGGCTGTCATAGGCATCAGCCTATGACAATTGATCGCTCCTGAGCCTCCCCAAACTATTTATCACAAGGTTGGTAATTTTTCTCATGCGATAACTCAAAATAGCAATTCTCCAGAAATATAGGCTGAAATACCGACAGGTCGAAATTCGTGTATTTCGGAATTTCCGCAGAACAAAACGAAATTCCGCTGAATTTTACGGAATTCAAATTTTTTTTCCCCCTGACTGATTTCTGCCTAATAAGAAGTATTTCTACTCAATAGACTACTTCCTCCCTCCTCCCGGAGGGAGACGAGGAGGGTCTCGTCTTCTAGTGTTGGGCGAACACCTAGATGTTCACGTTCGCCGAACATCGCCGCGATGTTCGGGTGTTCGCGCCGAACTCCGAACATAATGGAAGTCAATGGGGACCCGAACTTTCGTGCTTTGTAAAGCTTCCTTACATGCTACATACCCCAAATTAGCAGGGTATGTGCACCTTGGGAGTGGGTACAAGAGGAAAAAAAATATTTGAAAAAGAGCTTATAGTTTTTGAGAAAATTGATTGTAAAGTTTCAAAGGAAAAACTGTCTTTTAAATGTGGAAAATGTCATGTTTCTTTGCACAGGTAACATGCTTTTTGTCGCCATGCAGTCATAAATGTAATACAGAGAAGAGGTTCCAGGAAAAGGGACCGGTAACGCTAACCCAGCACCAGCAGCAGCACACGTGATGGAACAGGAGGAGGAGGCGCAGGAGGAGAAGGCCACGCTTTGTGAGACACAACAACCTAGGCCTTGCATGAGGACAAGAAGCGTGCGGATAGCATGCTTTGTACCGCCATGCAGTCATAAATGTAATAAAGATAAGAGGTTCAATAAACAGGGACCACGCGCCGGCAACGCTAACCCAGCAGCAGCAGACGTGATGGAACAGGAGGAGGCGCAGGAGAAGAAGTCCACGCTTTGAGACACAACAACCCAGGCCTTGCATGAGGACAAGAAGCGTGCGGATAGCATGCTTTTTACCGCCATGCAGTCATAAATGTAATAAAGATAAGTGGTTCAATAAACAGGGACTACGCGGCAACGCTAACCCAGCAGCAGCAGACGTGATGGAGCAGGAGGAGGCGCAGGAGGAGAAGGCCACGCTTTGTGAGACACAACAACCCAGGCCTTGCATGAGGACAAGAAGCGTGCGGATAGCATGCTTTTTACCGCCATGCAGTCATAAATGTAATAAAGATAAGAGGTTCCATAAACAGGGACCATCACCGGCAACGCTAACCCAGCAGCAGCAGCAGCAGACGTGATGGAACAGGAGGAGGCGCAGGAGGAGAAGGGCCACGCTTTTTGAGACACAACAACCCAGGCCTTGCATGAGGACAAGAAGCGTGCGGATAGCATGCTTTGTACCGCCATGCAGTCATAAATGTAATAAAGATGTTCCATAAACAGGGACCGGCAACGCTAACCCAGCAGCAGCAGCAGCAGCACACGTGATGGACAGAGTGGCAGTAAACACAATGCTATATAGTCTGCTATACAGTCACCCCGAACGGGGTGATGTTCTGCAGAACCCGAACAGTGGCGAACACTGTTCGCCCAACACTACTGGGAACGCAGATTTTAGTACCTAAACACACGATACAACATGTTTTCCGGGGTCGGACTCTGAGGCACATACAGATGGTCCCGATCATCATCCTCATCATACAAATCTTCTCCTGAGTCTGACCCACCCACCACCTCTGCCACCCCAACATCCCCAGACACAGACCCCTCATCGTCCTCAACATTAACTTGGGATGCTGGCCTGAGCCAGACCTCCTCCTCCACATCAGGCCCCATCATCTCCTCAATGGCAGCCCTCATTAATCGCTCTGGCAACGGACCGATGGACACAACGTTCTCCTCCGGGGAGGGCTGCTGCTGACCACTGGCTGCTGGGGTGGATGTTATAGCTTGCGTGGGGCGTTGGCTGTTGCTGTTGTTGGGAGTGCTGCTCACAGCGGAGGTCTCTGAGAAACTCATGGTGAGCTCATATAGTGGTTGGCGGTGAGTGGAGTATTACTGATCCCAGCAATATACACACTGACTGGCAGAGTACGCAATGCTATATAGTGTGGCTGAGCGGTGTACACAGAGTGGCAGTAAACACAATGCTATATAGTCTGGCTGAGCGGTGTACACAGAGTGGCAGTAAACAATGCTATATAGTGTGGCTGAGCGGTGTACACAGAGTGGCAGTACACACAATGCTATATAGTCTGGCTGAGCCGTGTACACAGAGTGGCAGTACACACAATGCTATATAGTCTGGCTGAGCGGTGTACACAGAGTGGCAGTAAACACAATGCTACATATAGCGTGGCTGAGCGAGGTACACAGTGGCAGTACACACAATGCTATATAGTCTGGCTGAGCCGTGTACACAGAGTGGCAGTAAACAATGCTATATATAGTGTGGCTGAGCGAGCGGTGTACTACTACTCCCAGCAGCGACACAATGACTGGGGGGACACTGGCTAGCGTGGCTGGAGCGCGAACTACCCTGCCTGCCTACCCAAAGCTAAACCCACAGACAAATGGCGGAGATATGACGTGGTTCGGGTATTTATTTACCCGAACCACGTGACCGTTCGGCCAATCAGAGCGCGTTCGAGTCCGAACCACGTGACCCGTTCGGCCAATCACAGCGCTAGCCGAACGTTCGGGGAACGTTCGGCCATGCGCTCTTAGTTCGGCCATATGGCCGAATGGTTTGGCCGAGCACCATCAGGTGTTCGGCCGAACTCGAACATCACCCGAACAGGGTGATGTTCTGCAGAACCCGAACAGTCACACTGTTCGCCCAACACTATCGTCTTCCAGGGAATTGTAGGATTTCAAAAGCTAGCTTACATACCTTGGCCGGGAATTGAACCCAGGTTTGGCCGGGAATTGGACCCAGGTCAAGTGCTCGGTAAGTAGCTCTCTTCACCACTATACCAACCACCAACCCTACATGCTGAAGCCAGCCTAGCATGTACCATTATGATATATCCAAGAGAAAAATGAGCTTGCTTAGGGATTTGTAGGATTTTAAAAGCCAACTCACATACATTGGCCAGGCCCAGGATTTGAACCCAGGCCTACCGCTCTGTAAGCTGCTATCCTAACCATTATACCACCAACACAACACACTACAATGCTACATGCTGAAGCCAGCCTAGCATGTACCATTGTGATATATCCAAGAGAAAAATGAGCTCTCGCTCTCTCTCTCTAGGACTTGATGCCATTGAACTGAATTCTCAGCTTAAAACCATCAACGGATACCGGCAGAATTTCACAGGCAATTTCGGAATTCCACCGGATTGAAAAAGCAATTCTATTCCGACCAAACAGAATGAAATGACCAATTTCTGCCTAATATTGCGGAAAATACAATTCCGTGGAAAACGGTGACCATCCCTTCTAGAGAGAGAGATATGAATCTACATGACTATCATGGGTTCTCTTCGGACAACTGTTGAACACAAAAGGCAAGGCCGTGCCTGGGTGGGCTTGAACCACCAACCTTGCAGTTAACAGCCAAACGCACTAACTAATTGTGCCACAGAGACTGTGTACCACAAAGACTGTGCATGCAGTTGCTGTTGAATGATTTTATGGGGATGTAAGTGTGTCTTTTGGAGGGAGGAAGCAAGTCTACTCCAAGAAGTTTCAGCATGTAGTGTTGGTGGTATAATGGTTAGGATAGCAGCCTACCGAGCACTAGACCTGGGTTCAATTCCTGGCCAATGTATGTAAGCTGGCTTTAAAAATCCTACAAATCCCTAAGCAAACTCATTTTTCTCTTGGATATATCATAATGGTACATGCTAGGCTGGCTTCAGCATGTAGCATTGTAGTTTGTTGTGTTGGTGGTATAATGGTTAGGATAGCAGCCTACAGAGTGGTAGGCCTGGGTTCAATTCCTAGGCCTGGCCAATGTATGTGAGTTGGCTTTTAAAATCCTACAAATCCCTAAGCAAGCTCATTTTTTTCTTGGATATATCATAATGGTACATGCTAGGCTGGCTTCAGCATGTAGCATTGTAGTGTGTTGTGTTGGTGGTATAATGGTTAGGATAGCAGCCTACAGAGTAATAGGCCTGGGTTAAATTCCTGGGCCTGGCCAATGTATGTGAGTTGGCTTTTAAAATCCTACAAATCTTGGATATATCATAATGGTACATGCTAGGCTGGCTTCAGCATGTAGTGTTGGTGGTGGTATAGTGGTGAAGAGTGCTACCGGGCACTAGACCTGGGTTCAATTCCCGGCCAAGACCTGAGTTAAATTCCCAGCCAAGGTATGTAAGCTGGCTTTTGAAATCCTACAATTCCCTGGTAGATGAGACCCTCCTCCCTCCGGCGGGAGAGAGGGAGAGAGGGAGGAAGGAAAAAAGGACTAAGGGAGCAGTCCATAGGATCTATGGGCTACCATATAGCATAAACAAGGTTCCATTTGCGATTATTTTCATTTTTCTGTCGAAATCCGGAAATCCGGAAATTTCGTAAAAATCCGGCAGAATTCTCATAGCGTCGGAATTTAGCTCTGGCAGAATCCGCGAATTCCGGAACGGAATTTGTTTGTTCCGATCATCCCTAATAATTTCTGACCGTTCATATGAAGAATCATTTATAAACGATCGTTTGGGAATTTGTATCATTAGTGTATCATAAGTAATTAGACAACATTCCCCACAAACATAAAGCAGCATTTCCGCCATGATGTGGTGAAACAGAAAATGCAGCCAACTATAACCATCAAGCAATAAATGCAAACAACCGTTACCTCCGGTGCCACTGAGAGAGTGACACTGGGTGGAAGGAGGGTTACAATGGACGGGGAGGAGGGTGAAACTGGGTGGAGAGGAGGGTGACACTAGGTGGAGAGGCGGGTGACACTAGGTGATGAGGAGGGTGACACTATGATGGGGGGGGGGGGGGAGAAGGTTGATACTGACTGAGTTGGGAGAAGGGTGACATTGTCTGGGTGGGGAGGAGAATGACACTAGGTGGGGAGGAGGGTGACACAAGGTGGGGAGAATGGCTATGCTGACTTGGTGGGAAGGGTGCCATTAGGTGGGGAAGAGGGTGACATGATGTGGCAGGGTGAGTGACACTGGCTGGGTAGACAGGTGACACAAGGTAAGGAGGAGGGTGACACAAACTGGGTGGGTAGGAGGGTGACACTATGTGTAGAGGAAGGTGACACTGACTGGGTGGGGAGGAGGGTGATACTGGGTGGGGGGAGGGGTAGGAGGGTGACACAAGGTGAGGAGGAGGATGACAGTGACTGGGTGGGGATGAGGTTGGCAAGGTGGGAAGGAAGGTAACAGACTGGGTAGGTAGGAGGGTGACACTGATTGGGTGGGGAGGAGGGTGACACTGGGTGGGGGGAGGAGTAGGAGGGTGACAAGGGGAGGAGAATGGTGATACAGGGTGGGTAGGAGGGTGACCCTATGTGTGGAGGAAGGTGACACTGACTGGGTGGGTTAGAGGGTGACAATGACTGGGTGGGGAGGAGGGTGACACTGGGTGGGGGAAGGTGACACTGACTTGGTGGGTAGTAGGGTGGCACAAAGTGAGGAGGAGGGTGACACTGACTGGGTGGGGAGGAGGGTGACACTGACTAGGTGAGTAGGGGGGTGACACTGGGTGGGAGAAGGGGTAGGAGGGTGACAAGATGAGGAGGAGGGTGGGAAGGAGGGTGACAGTGACTGGGTGGGGAGGAGGGTGACAGACTGGGTGGGTAGGAGGGTGACAAGGTGAGGAGGAGGGTGACACTGATTGGGTGGGGAGGAAGGTGACAATGGGTGCAGGGAGGGGTAGAAGGGTGACACACGGTGAGGAGGAGGGTGTGGAGAAAGGTGACACTAACTGGGTGGGGGGGACACTGATTGAGTGGGTTGGAGGGTGACAGTGATACTGACTGGGTGGGGGGATGCTGCACTAGGTGAGGAGGAGACACTGACAAAGCTCATTTACCTCACCATCTTCTTTTCCTGCTTCTCATAGTGAATTGTGGACTGGCAGCTGCGAGCATGCCGCAGGTGGGCCTGATGAGGCAGGATGGCTGCTCTGATTGGAGGGTGGGAAGGGCAAAACACCACTCTGGGGCGGTGCTGAAGCAGCCAGGTGGCTGCACTATTGAAGGGTGGGCAGAAGCGCTACGGGGGCAGAGCTGAGGTGGCCATGAGACCGCGTGTTTGGAGGATGGGGAGAGCCAAGAGCAGCACTATGGAGGTGGAGCTGAGGCGGCCAGGAAGACGCGACTAAGTGTGCAGGGCAGCAAGCTGGGGGGCAAGGTTGATGCAGCCAAGAGGCCGCACCCTCCAGTGCATCACACGGTGGCCAGAGTTCTGCTCCCGGGACATCCCGCGGCTGAAAGCGGGGTGTTTCCCGGGATGCTAGCCAGCATGGGGCAGGGGACCCCGAAAGCGTAATGTGTCCCGGCTAAAGTGGGACGTATGGTCTACTGTAACTAGCAGCGCACAGTGGTGAATTGCAAATGCAGGAGGTAAAATACCAACCTTTTATATCTTACTAACTCTCCTCTGTTGAATTGAGCCCTATTTCTCTGCAGGAAATCACTCCACCTCTGCTCTTGGTGTTTCTGCAACTAACCTGTTTAATTTTTGTCACTCTGCTTCGGAAGGCACTATTGCAGGGATCTAAAGGGACGCACTCCACTCTGCTACATGCTGCTTTGGAGGTAGCAGGGTCCAGAGGCTTCCCCGATTTTCATACATCCCTCCTGCGCTGCACTGGGACCCTCAATCTTCAGCTTGAAGATTGCTCGTGGCCATGTGCCCCTCCATGTACTGTGTCTTTTTTCTACAAGCAAGAGCAGCTCCGGGCTACTGCAAAGGTGCATAACCATGGTGTCTGTGCAGTGCAGCCTTGCTTGTACACGGAAGGGAGCAAGGCCATGAAGATGAATGGGGTCCCTGTCGGCAGCGGTGGAGTTGTGGTGGATCAGGGAAGCCTCTGGAGAATCTAGAGACTTTCCCCTACTGAGGCAAGTAACTTAATTATATTAAAAGTTACAGATGCACTTAAAATAATAAAGTAAAAGAAGTGTACTACAGGTAAACATATCCTTTATTGTAAAAAGCGTTGTTAATATCTGAATTGAAACTACTGCAAAATTCTGACTTTAAAATTTTAAAACCATTAACAGAAAAAAAAACCAGGGCACCAATTAAAAATAAATAAATAAATAAGCATTGTATGAAGTCCTATAACAAGATGGATGCCTAGCGAGTTAACGCAGTAGAACAGAAAGGATTCTCAAACTACTCATGTATTTTACTGAGGAGACAAAATCTCCTTGAACTTGTTTACATGGTTCTATCACTGCTCAATAGGCTTCTGGCAGATCACACAAATAGAAGCCTATTCTTAGTGGGTATTTATGATAGTATCAGAAAGCACTCTGACTGCAGTACAGTAAATAATATAGTTCTGGTGAATGGGTTTTAGAAGCATTTGACATTGAAAAACATTCAACCTTTACAGCAAAGAAAATGAAGTTTTATTGAACAACTTAAACTTTCAATGCACACTTTGCCAGATGACAAAAAACTGAAGATTTACACCATTTTACAGGTTGACCTGTAGATTTTCTGTTATCTGGAGTTAGTTAACCATTTGTTTCATACAATTATCCTAGGACAAGAAAACAGTCCAGTACAAAACCTGCAAACAAATAAGACAACTTTCACAAAAATTAGTCAAATTTAAAATATACACATATAAAATGTAGATTTATCCCAGAGTAAAATGCCACATAATTGTTTCTTTATCCCTACTGCCGTCAATGAATTTTTGAAAATTTTCTGTGCTTCATGAAAATGAAACATATTTTTGTGAAAATTACTTATTACTATTGTAGTAAAAAACATACAAAAAAGTATAAAAAAAAAATAAACATTGGAGACTGTGGACAGTTGTCCATTTGATTTTAATCCTACTAATATTATAAATGGGAAAGTTCGGATGTTTGGATGTTTGTTACTCGATCACGCAAAAATGGCTGAACGGATTTGAATGAAATTTGGCACACACATAGTACAGTACCTGGAATAAAGTATATAATACTTTTTATTCCCATACAAATAGAAATGAAGGAGGCACTCAACTGGCGTATAAACTTGCGTTTATCAAATTAGTAGCAAACACGACATGTTTCGGGGTTTCCCCCTTCCTCAAGTGTACATGCAACCTCCCAACACAGCACCTTATGAACATTCTTAGACCATGAGATGTTCATAAGGTGCTGTGTTGGGAGGTTGCATGTACACTTGAGGAAGGGGGAAACCCCGAAACATGTCGTGTTTGCTACTAATTTGATAAACGCAAGTTTATACGCCAGTTGAGTGCCTCCTTCATTTCTATTTGTATCTGCTGTGGTGGAGTGGTGATCCGCAGAGGGATTGTGCACCGGCAGACCAGGTGTCATACCTGGAGTTGAAACCAAGCTCAGCAACCCCCCTATTTTTTATTCCCATAACCAAAAAGTGGGCGGAGGCAAATATAAATTTAACTGGGAAAATTTAAACTGCAGCCATTCTTACACTGTGAATGGTAGGGTTCCCAAAGTTTGCACAGTTGGTCGCTGGGCGACTAGGATTAATATTCAGAAAAGTGGGTGGAGCCTATAAAGGCCAATCAAAATACACCTATTGATTTTCCAGGGGAATATTTACATTGCTGACATTCTTGCACTGTTAATGGCAAAAGCCTCAAACCTGGTACAGTTGATCATTGGGTGACTAGGGTTCAAATTGAGAAAGGGGGTGGAGCCACAAACAGCCAATTAGATGTGTTTAATTCCAATGCAAATTATTGATGCCAAACACTGCCAAGCTCACAAACTTGGTCATTGAGTTATTGAGTAATTTTGTGTTATGGTTAGGAAAAGTGGGCGCAGCCAACACCAGCCAAATACATAAGCAGGCAATGCTGGGTCATCAGTGGGCAGAGGCAAATACAAATTTTACTGATGAACTGTAAACTGCAGCCATTCTTACACTGTTAATGGTAGGGCTGTCAAACTTTGCAAAATTGGTCACTGGGTGACTGGGATTAATATTCAGAAAAGTGGGTGGAGCCTACAAAAGCCAATCAAAATTCACCTATTGATTTTTGAGGGGAATATGTAATTGCTGCCATTCTTGCACTGTTCATGGCACAAGCCTTACACCTGGTACAGTTGGTCATTGGGTGACTGGGGTTCAAATTCAGAAAAAGGGGTGGAGTCACAAACGGATTTGTTTCATTTCAATGCAAATTATTGATGCCAAAGACTCAGGGCTGTGAAGTCTGAGTTGGAGTCAGAGTCGGAGTCAAGGAGTCGGAGTTGCGGCAATTTTGGACACCCGGAGTTGGAGTCGGAGTCGTTGTTTCATAAACAGAGTCAGAGTCGGATGATTTTTGTACACAATCCACAGCCCTGTTAACCACTTAAGGACCAGGGGATTTTGGAATGATCGGTGCTGCGTGGGCTCTACAGCCCGCAGCACCGATCAGGTAAAAGGCAGGGCGATCAGACTTCCCCCCTTTTTTCCCCACTAGGGGGATGTCCTGCAGGGGGGGTCTGATCGCCACCGGCTACTATTGATTTGCGGTGGGGGGCTCCTCAAAGCCCCCCTCCACAGCGTTTTCCAGTCTCCCTCTGCTTACCTCCCTCTCCCATGTCCTCTGTGCGGCGCAGGATGGATATCCGTCCTGCGCCTGATAGAATAGGCTTCTGCCTATCAGATGCCGGCGATCCCCGGCCAATCAGAGGCCGGGGATCGCCGATCTACGTCATGGCGCTGCTGCGCAGCAGCGCCGTGTGATGTAAACATGTTTACATTATGCGTGCGAGCCGCGATCGGCGGCTCGCACACTGTTCACGGAGGCAGTCTCCGTGAACTGGCATGGAAAGGCCATTCGATCGAGCGGCCGTTTCCATGCTATACTACTAACGACCCGCCGACGCCTATGGGCGTTAGGCGGTCGTTAAGTGGTTAAGTATTAGACTAAGGAGTCGGAGTTGAGGAGTCGGAACCATTTTGGGTACCCGGAGTCGGAGTTGGAGTCGGAGTCATGGTTTCATAAATTGAGGAGTCAGAGTTGGAGTTAGATTCGGAAGATTTTTGTACCGACTCCACAGCCCTACAATGACTGCAAAGCTCACAAACTTGGTCATTGAGTAATTGTGTGTTAGGGTTAGAAAAAGGCCAAATAGATACCCGAGCAATGTCGGGACATCAGTAAGCGGAGAAAAATACAAATTTCATTGGGAAAATGTAAACTGCAGCCATTCTTACACTGTTAATGGTAGGGCTGTCAAACTTTGCAAAATTGGTCACTGGGTGACTGGGATTAATATTCAGAAAAGTGGGTGGAGCCTACAAAAGCCAATCAAAATTCACCTATTGATTTTTGAGGGGAATATGTAATTGCTGCCATTCTTGCACTGTTCATGGCACAAGCCTTACACCTGGTACAGTTGGTCATTGGGTGACTGGGGTTCAAATTCAGAAAAAGGGGTGGAGCCACAAACAGCCAATCAGAGTTGTTTCATTTCAAAGCAAATTGATGCCAAAGATCGCAAAGCTCACAAACTTGGTCATTGAGTAATTGTGTGTTAGGGTTAGAAAAAGTGGGCGGAGCCAACACCAGCCAAATACATACCCGAGCAATGTCGGGACATCAGTGGGCGGAGAAAAATACAAATTTCATTGGGAAAATGTAAACTGCAGCCATTCTTACACTGTTAATGGTAGGGTTCTCAAACTCTGGATGACTGGGATTAACACTCCTGGCGGTATGAAAAATTCCGCCAGGAGGCAGCGCAGCAGTATTTTTTTGTTTTTTAAATCATGTAGCGAGCCCAGGGCTCGCTACATGATAGCCGCTGCTCAGCGGCATCCCCCCGCCCGCTTTGATCGCCTTTGGCAATCCCCGATCAGGAAATCCCGTTCAAAGAACGGGATTTCCTGGAGGGCTTCCCCCCGTCGCCTTCCCCCGTCAGCGGCGTCGAGACGTCATTGGGAGTCCCGATCCACCCCTCGGCGCTGCCTGGCACTGATTGGCCAGGCAGCGCACGGGGTCTGGGGGGGGGGCGATAGCGGCGATCGGGCGCGGGGCGGCGGCGATCAGTGTGCTGGCACAGCTAGCAAAGTGCTAGCTGCGTCCAGCAAAAAAAAAGTATGCAAATCAGCCGAGCAGTAGTTCGGGGTTACCGCCAGGAAGGTTAATTTTCAGAAAAGTGAGTGGAGCTTACAAAAGTCAATCAAAATCCACCTATTGATTTTCAAAGGGGAATATTTAATTGCTGCCATTCTTGCACTGTTAATGGCACAAGCCTCTTGCAATATTAAACACCTGTACCTGGAACAGCTGGCCATTGGGTGATTGGGGTTCAAATTCAGAAAAGGGGTGAAGCCACAGCCAATCAGATTTATTTTATTTCAATGCAAATTGACGCTAAAGACTGCAAAGCTCACACACTTGGTCTTCAAGTAATTGAATAATTGTGTGTTAGGGTTAGGGAAAGTGGGTGGAGCCAACACTGGCCAAATACATACCCGGGCAACGTCGAGCCACCAGCTAGTTTGGTTATAAAATATACAATAGAAATGTTATTGAATATTCGTGAGAAAAGTGCTTTCAGTTATAAAAAGGATATAGCTGAGAAAAGCAATAGGATGCCAGATTTAGCAGAGAAAATTTATTTTGATTATAAAAAGGTGCCGCATATAGTGGAAAAGTGATTTCAGTTATAAAAGGGGGTGGCAGATATAGCAGAGAAAAGTGATATGGCCGAGAAAAGGTATTACGATGACCTAACTTTTTCCTGCTCTCATGCAGAACCATTCCCTAGTGCTGTCTAACCCCAAGACCTCCCCAAAGGTACCTAACCCTAAGACCCCCCTGGTGGTGCTGAACCCTAAGCCCCCCTTGGTAGCGGCTAACCCTGAGACCTTCCCTCCCGGTGATGCCTAACTCTACCCCCACCCCCCGTTGGTGCTTAATCTTTGCTGCATTTCAAACATATACTGTATATATATATAGTTACATAGTTATTTGGGTTGAAAAAAGACATATGTCCATAAAGTTCAACCAGAAAATTTGGTACAAACACTAGCCTGCACTAGTGTTGGGCGAACACCTGGATGTTCGGGTTCGGGCCGAACAGGCCGAACATGGGCCAGATGTTCGGCATGTTCGGCCCGAACGCCGAACTTAATGGAAGTCAATGGGACCCCCGAACATGCCCATTTTGGGGGCCCTATGGGGTCGCAGGCATAAGGGGGGAGCATGACCCGATCGCGGGGGGGGGGTCGGAAATTCCCCCCACCCCCTCTGCTAGCACTCCCCCCTCTGCCCGCTTCACCATAAAAAAAGTTTAAGGCAAGTTAAATAGTACCTGGTGGCTGGCACTGGCAGTGGAGTGAGGAGGAGGAGGAGTCCGAGTAGCAGAGTGACGCGTTGAGGCCGGGCAGCGGGCGGTTCAGCGGTAGTACCCTTGTGGTACTTCCGCCCTTTCTCTGACCTCACATCCTCTACGTGATGACGCATACGAGGGTACGCGTGACGCGTACCCTCGTATGCAGAGGACGTGAGGTCAGAGAAAGGGCGGAAGTACCACAAGGGTACTACCGCTGAACCGCCCGCTGCCCGGCCTCAACGCGTCACTCTGCTACTCGGACTCCTCCTCCTCACTCCACTGCCAGTGCCAGCCACCAGGTACTATTTAACTTGCCTTAAACTTTTTTTATGGGGAAGCGGGCAGAGGGGGGAGCGCTAGCGGAGGGGGTGGGGGGAATTTCCGCCCCCCGCGATCGGGGCATGCTCCCCCCTTATGCCTGCGACCCCATAGGGGGGCCGTATTGCGGCATGTTCGGGCGAACAGGGCCCTGTTCGGCCGAACAGGGGCCCTGTTCGGGCGAACAGGGGCCCTGTTCGGCCCTGTTCGGCGGGCATTGAATAGTTCGGGCGAACCCGAACTAAAAAGGCCGAACACCATCAGGTGTTCGGCCGAACTCGAACATCACCCGAACACTGTTCGCCCAACACTAGCCTGCACCCTCACATTTCACTGTTTATCCAGAGGAAGGCAAAAAAACACTTACAAGGCATGCTCCAATTAGCCCCAAAAGGGAAAAAATTCCTTCCCGACTCCAGATGGCAATCAGATAAAATCCCTGAATCAACATCACTGGACATTACCTAGTAATTATGATTAAAGGAGTCATCAGGAAAAATGTAATAAAATAAGTGCTACTTACCAGGCCGCAGCTCCCCCCGCAGCCATTCGCTGCAGCTCCGTCCCGGTCCCCGGCGATAACGTCAGGGCGACCTCCAGGTCGGCCTGTACTGCGCCTGCGCGAGCGACACCATCAACCACCGCCACGTGGGCCGGAGCGGACTGCGCAGGCGCAGAACTACTGCACCTGCGCAGTCCACTCCGGCCCACGTGGCAATGATTGACAATGCCGCTTCCGCAGGCGCAGTACATGCCGACCTATAGGTTGCCCTGACGTCATCGCCGGGGACCGGGACAGAGCTGCGGCGAACGGCTGCAGGGAGAGCTGCGGCGAGGGACATGCTGGGAGCTTCGGGCTGGAGGAAGCCCCTGGTAAGTAGCACTTATTTTATTACATTTTCCTTGATGACTCCTTTAAAGCTATGGATGTCTTTCAATGCAAGCATCTAAGCCCCCTTTAAACGCAGATATAGAATTTGCCATAACTACATTCTGTGGCAATGCATAACACATTTTGATCATGTCCCCTAGTCCTTTGTAAAAGCCTTGGGAAAAAAAGCTAATCTGCCAAGCTTTTATATTGCCCTCTGATGTATTTATACATGTTAATTAGATCTCCTCTAAGATGACTTTTCTCCAGTCTAAATAAAGCCAGTTTATCTAACCTTTCTTTGTAAGAGAGACCTTCCATTCTTCATATCAATTGTATTGCTCGTCTCTGCACCTGCTCTAAAACTGCAATATCTTTCCTGTAATGTGGTGCCCAGAACTGAATTCCATATTCTAGATGTGGCCTTACTAGAGTTTAACAGGGGCAATAGTATGGTAGCATCTCTAGTTTTTATTTCCCCTTAAATGCTTCCCAATTTTTATTTTTTTTTTGCTTTAGCTGTAGCAGCTTGGCATTGAATACGATTATTTAACTTGCTGTCGATGAGTACTTCTAAGTCCTTCTCTAAGTTTGATGTCCCCATCTGTATCTCACTTATTTTGTATGGTGCTAGACCACTGGTACGACCAGAATGCATGACTTTACATTTTACGTAGCCTTCCTATCCAGATCCTGTTGCAATATGGCACTATCCTAATGAGAGTTGATGATTCTGCACAATTTTGTATCAACTGCAAAAATAGCAACATTGCTTTCTACTGCATCTACTAGGTCATTAATAAATAAATTGAACAGCACAGTACTGACCCCCGTGGGACCCAACTGCTAACAGTCGCCCATTTGGAATACGATCCATTGACCATAACTCTTTGCTTTCTGTCCATTAGCCAGAAGTGTTGCACGGATATCCCTGATCAAGGATTCAAATAAATCTGACCACGGCAGTCCGAAAATCCGCATAAGTTGGATTGTGACCCGGATTTGAAATGGACTTCCGAATTTGAGATTTAGCCGTAATTGCCTGTAGAATCCATGATCACGGCCATGATAACGGATTAGACTTTAACATTAATAGCAAAGCCTCCATCCATGCTACAATCCTCCAAATTGCATGGATTATAAGGTTGAGAAGTGACTACAACTTAAAGCAAAAACAACTTTTAGTTTTTGATAAAATTGATTTTAAAATTAAATTAACACTTTAAATGCAGCTATTAATTGCTAATATAATTGGTTTTAAACATGGAAATACACTTTAGGCAATCACAGAGTCCCTGTCAAACTACAACCATGCAGGCAGGTGAAGAGTCACAATGGCACCTGGTGGCAGTACCACTGGAGGAGGAAGAGTGGACGACAGCACAAAAACACCCAGAGAGGATTTTTTTTGCAGTGATAGCAATAGATGACATGACAGCAGAATTGTCAGTGGACCCTGTTGGTGTGAACACAGACTGCTGTCGCTAAATATACGACATGAGAGATGGCAGTAGGAGGACTAACCAGCACTCTGCGGCAGCACAGAAGAAGAGTATGGCGCCTCACTGGTGGCACCACAGCATGATAAATCAAGCCCTGCTCTGGCCTGGTTGGCCGCGGAGACTGGAGTATCCGGAATTGACGTCATGCCGCTCTTGTATGCCAGGTACTTAAACAAGCAATTCACACAGCGATATTGCAACAGCCAGGAAGGAGCCTCATCCAAATACCTTCTGACGAAGGGAACACCCCAAAACGGCGCTGTCAGGATATTACTAATCCATATGGGACATTCTCTTTTTACTACCTTGTCAATATTGCTCTCATGCTGTTTGGCTGTTGCTACTTCTAGGTTGTCTGATATAATTGACATTGTAGTTGTTGCCTTTTGAGGCTGTATGATCCCAGGGAAACTCTGATTTGCTCCCACTCTGTTGTATCCATATTATATACTGCTAAACTGAGTCTATTTTACCAGCTACCATGTGCTACGGCTGATGTTGCATATATGCTTGCTTTTGTTCAATACATACTTTATGTAATTGATCCCCTATGCTGGTATGCAAGTCAATTATTCTTTAAAATGCTTAGCAGTTTGAAACAGCTGTTATTTTCCACAATGCAACGAGATTCACAGACAGGAAACTGTGAGGACCTAAGTTCTGACATCACACTGTAGGAGGGGTTTCAACACAACAACAGCCATACTGACCCCCTGATGATTTATTCAAGAAAAGGTAAAGATTTCTTATGGGAAAGGGCATATCTGCTACTGATTGGGATGACGTTCAATAGTTGGTGACTTTTTCTCTTTAAACATTCATGGAAAGTGGGTGGAGCATAAACCAGATAATCAAATGTCAGCTATTCATTTTAATATGGGAAAAAGTAAACTGCAGCCATTCTTAACCTCCTCCTGAACGCCTAACACCAATAGGCGGTGGTAGGGTGGCGTCGCCAGGACCGCCTAATGCTGATTGGCGTCAAGTCCTGGAGGCTGGGATTAGTAGGGAATGCGCACACGCATTCCCTGCCGAGTTACAGAGCGGGGATCTGTGATCAGCCTGCCAGACACGATTGGAGCTGGCAGGCTGTTAGGAAAAAAAAAGCAAAAGCAATAGCCATTTATACAGCGCTGCGATCTAGCGCAGCGCTGTCCAGGGGACAGATCTGTCACTAAATTGTCCCTAGGAGTGGCTCACAATGTAATCCCTCTCATAGGCTGATGCCTATCAGTGCTGAACGAAATTTTAGAGAAAATCATAATTAATTCCGTATGTAATAGTAATATTTCATAATTTCGCATAATTTTCGCATAATTTTCTGTCGACTTTGGCAATGAATAGCAAAGCCCCCATGTGATGTATAATATGTATTAACCATATGTTTTGCTTAATGTATGTTGTTCCTGCTTTGTTTGCTGTGATTGGACCCTGCATTGATTGTGTTACTGGAGTCAGGTGGGGGATATACTATTCAAATATAACCTTCTACCTTGTGCTCCACACAACCAATTACTGAAATAACAAAAAACCTCAGAGATCAATGACTGATATATGAAATACGTGTATTATGAAAATCACATCACATTAAATACACACAGCATACCCATGATCCCCAATTATTGCCCCATCCCTTTAAAAACCCAAGAAATATACTCTTGAGCATCTAACTGGACTAACATATTCACTATTTTGCCATGCTAATCACATTTCCTATGCAGTTCAATCAAACAGGGCTATAAGTTCTCTGCCTAACTAGCAGCTAATACTTATCGCCTCAGCACAGTCTGTGTATAGCTCTGGTTTTCCTAGCACAGTCAAAGAGAGTGCAGTTTATTGCTGGATACTGAGGTCCCAAACAGAACTGCTTCACTGAAAAAAAGCACGTGCAAAAAATAATAAGCATATGCAATTCATCTGGCCAGGATTGCTCACATATACTTCACAGCAGTGATTAAAAACATGCAGTGTGTCTCACCATACATCACCCGCTCCCTGTGCACCCGGGAGAAGCCTTTCACAAACTCTGCCCCAAGAGACCAAGCACCTTGTTCAGTTTTGCAGTGCAGCTGCAGCAACAGCCTTGACCCAGTATAAATGTCCTCAGCACGGGCGTCCCCGCTGCTACAGGGTCTTACTGGCTGTGCACTCTGATCTTCCGTCCCTCTGCCCCCTCTCTCATGGTGAGGCAGGGGTGTAGCAATCTGCAAACAATGTATCAGCTCTGAAGTCTCTCCAAACGGTTCTTCTGAGTATGGTGACTCACACAGACCAAACTAAGTGGACCGGTTTCATCAAATCAACTTTGATTTCTTCACCACCAATGGCAAAAAGCTCTCTTGCTCCATCTTGTGGCTGCTTTTATACATGTTTATCATCCAAATTTATGTAACATGCTCTCTACCACCATCTTGTGGTTGCTTTTTTATGCATGCACGTTGTCCGTCATAAACAGGCCATAGAAGACAGCTGTCTGACTGTACTCTTACTCCCTCTACTGGGTTAATAATTGTACTCATTCAATACAGCAATATGTCTTCACCTGATACATATACCTGATTTTAAACATGCATCCCACCTATGGAGTTACTTCATAGAAACAGTTGCCAATGATATTTCTTGATCTAAACTCACATGACATAAAATGCGGAGGGAGAGGACCCCACATGGCAGAACCCCGAAAACTCACCGACCCCCAACCCAATCCCTTCCAGCACATAAAATAACCTATGAGAGATTGTCAGATCTATATTTAGGAATTTTACTGGCAGGAAAAAGACTCCACATCAATATGGACACACACAGGGCCCTATCTCTTATTTTCCCCCATAGGAAAGGCGGTTTGGTGACCCGAACATGGATTTAAAGAAAAACTCCTAAACTAAAATCCACATTTATTCCCCTTGGTTTTAGGGCCTTACATTTATAAATCCAAATGCATTCTTTCTGCAACAATATTCTATCAAAATCCCCCCTTCTGGGACTAATATTTAATTTGTAAATCCCCCTAAATTTCATTCCTTTAGGGTCACTGTTGTGGCACTCCATGAAATGCTGTGCCACTGCACTATCCATATTTTTAGCCTTAATATTTTTTATATGCTCTCCTATCCGTGTTTCCAGGTCCCTCCCCGTCTTTCCTATGTAAAGTTTGTTACAAGGACAAATCAGCTGATAGATTACTTTTGTTGTAGCACATGAGATATAATCTCGTATTTTAAACTGAGCTGTACCTGTGCTATCCATGAAGGTATCACCTTCTATCACATATTTACAAAATCTACAATTCCGACATTTAAACATCCCCTTTCTCCTCATAGGGGTATTTCTATGTCTTTGGAACTCACTTCTTACTAGCAAATCATTAAGACTACTGCTTCTTTTCGCCATCACGTGTGGTGTCGCCGTTACGTGTGGTGTCGTCCCCACTATTTCTGCTATGTCTCGATCCAGGGTAAGAATCCCCCAATTTTTATTGAGAATAGCTAATAATTGTTCCCAATGGCTGCCATACTTGGTAATCAATCTAACCGGGTCATTAACACTCTGTTCTTCCCTACTTTGCTCCTTTTTTACCAATAGGGACTCCCTGTCTGTTTGCAAGACTCTAACATAAGCTTTCTTAATCATCCTATTAGGGTAGCCCCTCTCTTTCAATCTCTGTCCCAGGGCATATGCCTCCTCCTTAAACAAATCTAACGTGGTGCAATTGCGCCTTATCCTCAAGAACACCCCTGTTGGCACTGATCTTATTTGACACCCCAAGTGGTGGCTTGAAGCATGCAGTAGTGTATTGCCCGCACTTTCTTTCCTATATGTACTGGTTAGTAATCTATTGCCCTGTTTAAATATTTTTAAATCCAGAAAGGATATAATTTCTTCATTACAGGTATACGTTACAAAAATATTTATTTGATTACAATTTAATTGTTCCACAAAGGTGTTGAGACTTTGCCTGTCTCCTCTCCACACCATTACCACATCGTCTATGTAACGTAGCCATAGGGCGACGCGCTCGCCGAACCCACGCATGCCATACACCTCCTCCAACTCCCACAAACCTAGGTGCAGGCATGCGTAGGCCGGAGAGCACGCTGCCCCCATGGCCACGCCTCTCAATTGCTGATAGTACCGACCATCAAACTGGAAGAAATATCTTGTCAGAATTAATGTCATCAGATCAACCACATAACAATTATGGGCCTCTTCCTCTGCTCCATAATATTTTTCCATAAAAAACGAAATTGCCCTTAGACCATCCCTATGAGGTATAGATGTAAAAAGTGACTCAACATCGAGCGAGACCAATAGACATTCATCTGGCACCACCACTTTGTCTATCTTGTTTAACACTTCCATGGTATCCTTTACGTATGAAGGTAGAGAGACCACCATCGGTTTCAATTTTTTCTCCAAATACTGGGATACCCTCTCCAAAGGTCCTCCATTGGCCGAAATTATAGGCCTACCCAGAGGGTTAACTAGATTTTTATGTGTTTTGGGGATGATATAGAAGGTTGGAATATTAAATTCCTTGATCTCCATATGTCTATATTCCCTTTCCAACAGGATTCCCTCAACAAAACCCCATGACAACTTCATATTAACATCTAACACCAACTGAGTAAAAGGATTTCCCCCAACTTTTTTGTAGCATTGTACATCCAATAGTAGTCTCTCCACCTCTCCTACATAATGTCACAGGAACATATGGGCACTGTTAGACTGTATTCCTTATTCCCCATGTTTGAGGAGTCTAAAGAGGAAATTGATGCCTATTTAGAAACTTTCAAACTCATTTGTGAGACACATTGTATTCCAACCAGTGAGTGGCATTGCATTCTGATAGGAAAGCTAACAGGACGTGCCAGTGACACTTTTAAATTGCTGCCTTTGGCACAACGATGGTGTATGCCTGGCCCCATGCGTTCTCTTCCCGGCGTCATGTGTCGACTCCTCCGCATGACGCCATGCGCTCCACTAGTGGACGCTTACGTCGACAACACATCACTTCCGCCGGATATGCGATGATGACGGCAGTCCCGCCACGTGGAAAGCGCTCACTGGTCTAGCCAAATTTCAGCAGACTACTTAGGAGCGTGGTTTGGCTCCAGCAATCTACAAAGGCGCTAAACCCACTCTTTGACAAATTAGGTAAGTGCATCCATGTTTTAATCACTTTTCAAGCATATAGAGCGTACTACACGACAAAAGTGTGTACTGGGGACAAACCGTTATTGTAGCCTTTCAATTGTGAATATATATATATATATATATATATATATATATACATATATACATATATACATATATATATATATATATATATATATATATATATATATATATATATATGTGGGCTAGATCCAGGAAGGATTCTTGGTCTCTGTATGATTCCCCAAATCCACTGTGTATTAATCTGTTATCAGCGGAAATGTGGCATTTATCGGTTTTGAATTACAGCGTTTCATAAGTTTAAACCTAAACCTCTCTCCGAGGGAATGAACTGTGATTGGTTTGTAATTCAGAGGGGGCAGGCGTTGCCACACCCCAAACCAGCTTCATCAAAAGTCCATTGCCAGCAGGTTGACCTCATTCCTCTACTGTGTACCATCATCTGATCAAGCCAGCCAGAGGACCATGTAGCTGGCGGACATTTTCCTGAACTGAAACAAAGTAAATTTTCCATATGCTCAGATTTTCCCAGAAATGACATATTTCCACGAACCGAAGTATTTTATTCCATTTTTTATTTCATACTGTGCTATTATCTGTCTCTATAATTGTTGATTTTAACGATTTTCTGTATATATTATTTATATGGCATATTTTTTAATAAACGACGCTAACGTCCTTTATTTGTTCAGCTACCCTATTATTCAGCCGCACAAACTGAACCCTGGTTTCTGAAGAGTAGCTACTATTGTTGATAGCTAGATAAAATAGTGTGTGTTTAACTGTTTTCTATTTGCAGGTCTAGAGTCAGTCAGTCAGTGGGTCCTCTGTCCCATGGTAACAGAGGTGGTGGCGGACCGGTTATACCCTGAAATATTGTGTAATTCGTATTACTGTAACTCACAGGGTCCATTCTAGTCGGTCTGCTGCCAAATTCCCAGCGATTTCTGTGCACCGATTGCGACCACAGATTGCATGGTCTGTGTGCTGAAACTGATTGGGAGGCATTGTGCAGTCCGGCCACTAGGGGCCCTGTGACACCCCCTATGCAGAATTCTTAATGAGGTACACAAAACCAGTAAATTACCACGTCACTATGAATTTTAATTTTTAATTCCTAATTTTGACATTTTAATGTTTAACGTTTCAATTTTCCCCTCCTCATTCATCCCCCCCCCTTGTCCCCCATTAACCCATTATGTACACAACCGCCAAGAATTTAACACAAACGGCCACCATCCCCTCTCCCTGCGTTCCGGCACAGAGACATTGTGTTGGAATGCAGATGTAATTATGAGGAATGTAATACGTCATAACATGAAAGCCAGTACACTAACGTCCGGCCGTGGAACGCACTGGGCCAAGCGTACACCTGTACGGGACGTAAGCGTCCACTAGTGGAGCGCTAGGTGTCATGCGGAGGAGTCGATGCAACATGCCAGCAGGTATGTCCATTCCGCCCGACACGTCACTTCCGCCGGATATGCGACGATGACAGCGGTCCCGCCGCGTGGAAAGCGCTCACTGTCCTAGCCAAATTTCAGCAGACTACTTAGGATCATGGTTTGGCTCCAGCAATCTACAAAGGCGCTAAACCCACTCTTTGACAAATTAGGTAAGTGCATCCATGTTTAAATCATTTTTCAAGCATATAGAGCGTACTACATGACAAAAGTGTGTACTGGGGACAAACAGTTATTGTAGCCTTTCAATTGTGAATATGCGTATTTATATCCATATATAACTGCTAAAAATTGGGTACAATTTTGAAGTAACATTAGTAGGGGTAAAATATGCAACAGTTTTTACCAGTATGAGGTCAAAAAGATAACAAGGTCTAAAGGGAAGTGAATGAATATGTAGTGTGGCATATTAATATACCCTAGTCTTAACAATAATAATCAAGTGGAAATGTAAAATGTTTTCTTAACTATATGAAGTGTAACTTGTATTGATACAGTCTGAATTTGTTGAGTTGCAGCAGGGTGTTATATGGTGTTTATATATTCTATTGCAGTTGCTCCTGCTTTTTATGCTGCCTGAGGAAGCGGGCTGTGGACCCGTGAAACGCGTTGCAAACTGTATGTGTTTTGTCAGCAAGAATAAATTGTTGAAATTTTGAACAATTGCAATTTGTCTTCTCTGGGGTGGTAGGCCATCCATGACCCTCCATTTTATGATTTTATTGTACGGTCTTTATTTATCCTTTTGGTGCCTCTGTATCTGCCTCCAATATACTTGGATCCACTGGTTGGATGGGTGTGATCACCTTCTTTCTTCTGCAGAGAGCGACTTCTTAGCCTGAGTGGGGACAGGCCAAAACTCCCCGCATGCAAGATTAGTGGTTGCCTAGACTCGGCAACCCACACTTGTGAGTAATATTACTTTTTCTAACAGTAGTGATTAAGTTAACGGTAATGCACTATTGGGGCTCCCGTTTTTCCCTTTTGTCTGTATGTTTTGGCTGTGGGTCGACTGAGCACCTGGTAGCAGCATGCCCGCATGTCATCAGAGACAATGGAGCTGCTCAGTTTCCTCAGCCCACTAATGGTAGGAATGTGGCAACCAACGGGTGTTTCCCCACACTTAAGAACAGTAGCGGAAAGGGAACATGCCTGAGGGATTAATTACGTTCGTCTGTCACATGATGTTTTGATCGATAATGTATCTGACTGTGCCACGTCCTTTGGAGCTCACAGCACAAATTCCAAAGTGTACATTGGACTTTTAGGAAGACTAAGCAACAAGTGGGAGTTGGGGCGAGTGTTTGGCCGCTATGGACCTGTGCGCCATATCTGGGTCTCGAGAAGTCCACCTGGGTTTGGTTTTGTTAACCACCTTGCCGTTCTGATTCTTTCCAGATTTTAGGGTCTAAAAGCAGTGCAATTTTTTTCCACTCTTTCAGACCCTAAAACCTGAAAAAAAATCATTCTGGCAGGGAGATCTGCAGCAAAATAAAAAAAAATGTACCATTCTGGGCTCCTGTGCTGCAGTTTTCTCTTTGCCCACAAGATGGCGCTAATATACATATAAAAGAACTTCTCTATATTTCTCTAATATAGAGAAGTTCGTTTTCAATATTAGCCCCGCCCCCGATGACGTCACGCTGCCACCACCGCTCTGCTGCCACCACCACGGCTCCGCTGCTCCAACTGGCTGCCGGGTCCCCGGAAGAATAGCGGGGACATGGCGGATCCCGGCGGCCAGGGAAAGACCCCACACTGCCGGGGAGAGAGGCTGGAGTCCCGCTGCGCAGCGAGATCGCGTGCGGGACTCCACAACTAAAGGTAAAGCTCTGCAATGCCTACCCCGACCTGAGCTCGGGATCACCGCTAATAGCTTCTTTTTTCTACCCCGAGCTCAGGTCGGGAAAACCGGCAAGGAGGTTAAGTATGAGAATCCAGATGATGCAGCGAGGGCTGTATTTGGATTGAATGGACAAATCATATGTGGACATCAAGTAAAAGTCGAACGACACGTATGAAACCAAGGACAATTAATTATGAACTCCCACCTAGACTGAGAAGGAGTAGATGGACAGATTTGCCAATGCCTGTACCTCAGTCTCACCCAACTAATGGGTTCACCTGGGGGTCCAGGAATGTATGGGGGAGAAATGTGATGTATGATATGTAAAATGTTATGTATAATATGTATTAACTATATGTTTTGCTTAATGTATTTTGTTCCTGCTTTGTTTGTTTGCTGTGATTGGACCCTGCATTGCCAAAATTGCCACATACAGGGGTTGGACAAAATAATGGAAATACCTAACATTTTGGCATCTTAAAGGGGAACTTCAGCCTAAACAAACATACTGCCATCAAGTTACATTAGTTATGCTAATTAGAATAGATAAGTAATATAATCTCTTACTCGCCCTGTTTTAAAAGAAAAGGCAAATGTTTGTGATTCATGGGGGCTGCCATCTTTGTCATGGGGGCTGCCATCTTTGTCTTGGGGGCAGCCATCTTTTTGGTTGAAAGGAGGTGACAAGGAGCAGGAGACACAGTTCCAATTGTCCTGTGTCCTAATTTCCCCTCCCAGCTGCACACGCTGGGCTTCAAATGTCAAATTCAAAATGTAAAAAAAAAAAAAATTGCACCAAAACAGCAGAATGAGAGCAACAAAATCAGAAATCCCATCATGCTTTGCACAGCATTAGGGGAAAAAGCCCGGGCAGTATTCTTCTGCGCAGCTAAAAATGAGGCTTGTATAAGATAAACAAAGTTCTGATGCTGTGAAACTGTTAAAGAAACACCAAGCCTTGTCAGTGCTGCTGAGTCGATTTTTAGTCCGGAGGTTCACTTTAATCTTTGAACATGTTTTAAGCAATCAAAAAAAAAAAAAGACATACGGTATATTACATTTTTTTTTTGTTTATTATTTTTGTTACTTGATATGTTTAATTAAAATAATTGTTTTTTACAGATATTTAAACAAAAGTTGGTTATAATTTATAAAAATGGCAGATCTCTCAGACTTTCAAAGAGGCCAAATTGTTGGTGCTTGTATGGCAGGCGCTACTGTAACAGAAACTGCCTGAATGCTTAGCATTTCAAAAGGTACTGTCTCAAAAGTAATGACTGCGCAAATCTGGATTCCACAGAAAAACTGCAATTAGAAAACCTCTGCTCCCAAAGACAAATATTTCAAAGCATTTAGAGTGGTGTAGAAACCACCAGAATTGGTCCCTCGAGCAGTGGAAAAATGTGATTTTCTCTGACGAATCATCTTTTACCTTATTTCCGACCTCCGGCCGATTGTATGTTTGGAGACAGCCGAAAGAAGCATTTCATCCAGACTGCCTTCTCCCAAACATAAAACATTGCGGGGGCTCTGTGGTGATCTGGGGTGCTATTTCTTGGAAATCCGCCGGGCCAATGATTTCCATTCATGGAAGAATTAACAGCCGAGACTATTTAGGAATTTGGGGCAACCAAGTTCATCCTATGGTTCAAGAACTGTTTTCGGAGGTGAATGCCATCTTTCAAGATGATAATGCCCCAATCCATACAGCTAGAATTGTTAAAGAATGGCACGAGGAACATTCTAATGAAGTTGAACATGTCATCTGGCCACCACAATCCCCAGACCTCAACATTGTTGAGCATTTATGGTCATTATTAGAGAGTCAAGTAATAAGTCGATTTCCACCGCCATCATCTCTAAAAGAAATGGAGAGTGTTTTAACTGAAGAATGGGCTGTTTTCCTTTGGAAACAATTCACAATTTGTATGAATCAATACTTCAGAGAATTGAGGCTGTAATTGCTGCAAAAGGTGGACCTACACCATATTAAAATATATTTTGTTGATTTTCAAGGCGTTTTCATTATTTTGTCCAACCCCTGTATCTTAAAGAGACTCCGTAACAAAAATTGCAACCTGTTTTTTATCATCCTACAAGTTCAAAAAGCTATTCTAATGTGTTCTGGCTTACTGCAGCACTTTCTACTATCACAGTCTCTGTAATAAATCAATGTATCTTTCCCCTGTCAGACTTGTTGGCCTGTGTCTGGAAGGCTGCCAAGTTCTTCAGTGTTGTGGTTCTGCTATGAACTCCCCCTTCCAGGCCCCTCTATGCACACTGCCTGTGTATTATTTAGATTAGGGCAGCTTCTCTCTTCTCTCTTATCTTTTACAAGCTGGATAAATCTTCCTCTGAGCTGGCTGGGCTTTCACATACTGAGGAATTACAGACAAAGGCAAAGCTGTTTGCAGGAAGAAACGAGCAGCCTGAAACTTCAGTGCATGAGAACTGCAGGGGGAAAGAAACACACAAATGATCTCTTGAGATTCAAAAGGAAGGCTGTATACAGCCTACTTGTGTATGGATGTATTTTCTATGTGTGGACATACTGTACATCAACCTACTTCCTGTTTTGGTGGCCATTTTGTTTGTTTATAAACAAACTTTTTAAAACTGTTTTTAACCACTTTTAATGCGGCGAGGAGCGGCGAAATTGTGACACAGGGTAATAGGAGATGTCCCCTAACGCACTGGTATGTTTACTTTTGTGCGATTTTAACAATACAGATTCTCTTTAAAGAGAATAGTGGGTACAAGTCAAACATTTTTTTTCCCCAAAATACCTTGTAGTTTGAGAAAATCGATTTAAAAAATGCAAAGAAAAATGTTTTTTAAACTGTCATTTTTCAGTTTAAACACCATTTAAATTTTTTTTTTGAAAATAATAGATTTTTTTTTTACTTGTACCCACTATTCTTGTTAACATATATAGCAATTTTGGTATCAATAGCATGTATGGGAGCTTTGCTATTCACTGCTAAAGTCGGCACAAAATTACGTTAAAATTATACAAAATTTTATGCAAAATTACAAATGACTATACAAAATCAATTCAATTTACAAATCATAATTACGTATAGGCATAATTGCGAAAATGTACTCACAATTTTGCGTAATCATAATTAGCTGATTACGATCATTACTAATGCCTATGAGAGGGTAGTGTAGTGTAAGGATCGAAGTCAGGGCCAATTTAGGGGGAAGGGGGGGGGGGGGGGGGGGAATGAAAAAAAGATTAAAAAAATCTTTAAAAATTAATTTAAAAAAATTAAAAATTGTAGCAGCAATCAGAGACCACCAAAAAATGCTCCATTAGTGGCAAGAAAAGGAGGTAAAATTCATTTGGGTGGTAAGTTTTATGTCTGAGTATTAAAGTGGCAAAGTGCTGAATTGTAAAAAAAATGGCCTGGTCACTACGAGGAATAAATCTATGGTCCTCAAGTGGTGGTAATGGTAGGGTTCTCAAACTATGCACAGTTGGTCACTGGGTGATTGGGATTAATTAGTATTCAGGAAAGTAAGTGGAGCCTACAGCAGCCAATTAAAATTCCCCTATTGATTGATTTTCAAAGGGAACATTTACCTTGCTGCTATTCTTACAATGTTAATGGCAAAGGCCTCAAACCTGCAACAGTCGGTCATTGGGTGACTGGGGTTCACATTCAGAAAAGGGAATGGAGCCGCAAACAGCTAATCAGATGTTTTTTATTGATTAACAGCAGAGGCGTATCTAGAGGGGTGCAGGCATGGCTCGTGCCATGGGCGCCAGAGTATCATGGGTGCCATGCCAGTCCCTGTGCTGCACCCCCCATGCCTCCACATCACTCACACCTCAGATCAATTGTGTTATCTGGGGAACATGGCTACTTAATTTATATATGTAGGGTGCACTTGGCTTCGTGTTAGAAAAGAGAACAAAAAGGGAATAAGAAGAGATATTTCCCAAAAAGCAACTTCAGCAATATCTAGAACCAAAAAACACAGCAACCATAACACATGTGTGCGAGAGAGGAGAAGAGGGCTCTGACTGGGGATGGGGGGGGGGCGCAATTTCATTGTTTGCCATAGGCTCTATATTACCCAGGTACGCCCCTGATTAATAGCTTCCATTCTAGCATTATTGATGCCAAGGACCCCAAAGCTCACAAACTGTTGTTGAGTGACTGTGTGTCAAGGTTAGAAAAGTAGGCAGGCCAAAAAACACATTTTTAAATGGAAAGATTTAAACTACAGCCATTGTTACACAGTTTGGAATTAGAATAAATTTATTTCACTCAGGGGTTGTACCTCGAATTATTTTGGCATATGCAGGGTTGGTGATGGTACAAGTGAACAGTAGAATATACATAGCTGCAGAATATACATAGCTAGTACATAATAAAATCAGTATAGAAAAGAATAACCCCTTTAAAGTATACACATTTGTTGCTTTTTGCAGGGTGAAATGCGCACACACAGATGTGCGCTGCTGCTACTACTTCCAGCTGTAGGAAAAAATACAGAGTCATTAATAAATATAGGACCCCCCCTCCCCCCACTGTGTCGTTTTTTTGTGGAACCATGTTTTACTTTAATAAAGAGTATATTGGAATACTTCTAAGCCAACCTGGCACATCTAGACTGTGCAGTATTGCCCACTCATTTTTACAGAACTCCTCAAGATCAGTAAAATTGGATGGTAACCAATCCGTTGGCGTACTGCACTGTACAAGTCACTCCACATATTTTAACTAGGATTTCAATTTTAACATTTACACCTTTCTGGCAGAAAGCAGAAAGTTTTCCTCAAGAACTTGATGGTGCTTGAGTGAAGAGTCCCCCAACGACCATCATCTGCTGTGCTATGCTGACAAGCTTCCTGAGTCGGGAGCTTACAATGTTTTTCAGAAAGCTCTGTTGAAACGTAAACTGAAAAACTCCAGGAGCAGGGAATTTTCCGCTATACAAAAATTAGAGCTTGCTAAACCAAGAAACTCCCTGCTGTGGTAATTTGTCAACATAATTCAGTGCTGGAGAATTGTCTAAGGAAAGTCATAAAGAACAACTGAAGTAAGAGGAATATGGAGGCTGCCATATTTATTTTCTTTTAAGCAATACCGGCTGCCTGGCAGACTTGCTGACCTATTTGGCTGCAGTAATGTTTGAATAATACCAGAAACAAGCATGCAGCCAATCTTGTTACATCTGACAATAATATCAGAAACACCTGATCTGCGGCATGCTTGTTCGGGGGTCTATGGCTTAAAGTATTAGAGGCTAAGGATCAGCAGGATAACCAAGCAACTGGTATTGCTTAAAGGAAATAAATATGGCAGCCTCTATAACCCTCTTCCTTCAGTTGTCCATTAAATGGAGGGGGGAGGGATGTCCTTCTGTCAAGATGTAAAGGATACTGGCAGGGCTGGTTGCTGCCTGAGGCAAACTTGTGAGGATGCCCCCCCCCCCTTCCAATTTGGTATAACCGAACAGCACCTGGCAATTTAATCAGCTTTATTTAATGTTCTCATATGACATGCTGCTGCTCAACACCATAGCACACTGGCTGTGAGTCTGCAACAAACAAACTGCTCACCCTCAGCCATTCCATTTCTCCTCAGTCAGGACAGCAGTGCCCAGGGGTGCAGCTAAGGTTTTTGTGGCCCCAAGCGGACTGTAGGAAGTGGCCCTATCCTGCGGCGCGCGAAGCGGTGAAAAATGGGTGTGGCTATCACGCATAAGTGGGCGTGGCCATGCCATGTGGGTGGAGCTGGAGGGCGGATTGGGGCGGGGCTGTTTGCGGGGGAAATGGATGTGGGGGTGATTGAGGCGCGCGCAGATGGGTTTGGCCATGACATTGTATGGGCGGAGCTTAACCGTAGCACAGCAAATATAGCCAACTATGACCATTAAATAATAAATGCAGCAACAGTTACCCCAGACACCAGAAAATAAAAACGCAATTTGTGCAACATCTCAACAGAAAACAAACAGAATTTGGGCCACATTTCAGCAGAAATCAAACGCAATTTGGCACATTTTCAGCAGAAATCAAACGCAATTAGGGCACATTTTCAGCAGAAATCAAACACAATTAGGGCACATTTTCAGCAGAAATCAAACACAATTAGGGAACAGTTCAGCAGAAATCGAACGCAATTAGGGCACATTTTCAGCAGAAATCAAACGCAATTTGGGCACATTTTCAGCAGAAATCAAACGCAATTAGGGCACATTTTCAGCAGAAATCAAACACAATTAGGGAACAGTTCAGCAGAAATCAAACGCAATTAGGGCACATTTTCAGCAGAAATCAAACGCAATTTGGGCACATTTTCAGCAGATATCAAACGCAATTAGGGCCACATTTTCAGCAGATATCAAACGCAATTAGGGCCACATTTTCAGCAGAAATCAAACACAATTAGGGCACAGTTCAGCAGAAATCAAAGGCTATTAGGGCACATTTTCAGCAGATATCAAACGCAATTAGGGCACATTTTCAGCAGAAATCAAACGCAATTTGGGCCACATTTTCAGCAGATATCAAACGCATTTAGGGCCACATTTTCAGCAGATATCAAACGCAATTAGGGCCACATTTTCAGCAGAAATCAAACACAATTAGGGCACAGTTCAGCAAATATCAAACGCAATTAGGGCACATTTTCAGCAGAAATCAAACGCAATTTGGGCACATTTTCAGCAGAAATCAAACGCAATTTGGGCACATTTTCAGCAGATATCAAACGCAATTAGGGCACATTTTCAGCAGGATTTAAACACAATTAGGGAACAGTTCAGCAGAAATCGAACGCAATTAGGGCACATTTTCAGCAGATAAACGCAATTAGGGCCACATTTTCAGCAGAAATCAAACACAATTAGGGAACAGTTCAGCAGAAATCAAACACAATTAGGGCACAGTTCAGCAGATATCAAACACAATTAGGGCACATTCTCAGCAGAAATCAAACACAATTAGGGAACAGTTCAGCAGATATCAAACACAAGTAGGGAACAGTTCAGCAGAAATCAAACACAAGTAGGGAAGGAACAGTTCAGCAGATATCAAACACAATTAGGGCACATTCTCAGCAGAAATCAAACACAATTAGGGAACAGACAGTTCAGCAGAAATCAAACACAATTAGGGCATATTTTCAAAGCTGCAAAAAGAAAAGAATTTACTCACCTGGCAGGCTGGCACTGGCAGAAGTCTTCTTTCCCCGTCTCCTCTCCTGGCCGCTCAGGCGCGCAGTTCCCACGGAGCTCCCTCCCTCCTCCAATCTCCCGCCCGCGCTGATTGAATCAGGGCTACGGGAAGATGGGCACCCGAAGCCCTGTACTGGAGGCATATAAATAGTCTCCAGAGCAGGGCTTCGGCGGCGGGCCATCTTCCCGTAGCTCTGCCCTGCTCTGCTCTGCCAGCCCCGCGGGGCTGCGGGGCAACAGTGACGTCACGCCGACGTCACTGAGCCGCCGAGGCCCCTACGATCCTGAGGCCCCAAGCGACCGCTTGGTTCGCTTTATGCCTCGCGGCGCCCCTGGCAGTGCCACCTGTTCCCTTCTGCTATGCAAGTCAAATAAAATTCCCCAGTGATGACCTCTTCATCTCGTCTCCTCTCGCTTCTCCTACTCCGTCTACATGCGGTTAGTGTAACCACAGTACAGACATGCTGCAACTGTAATTTCTGCGCCTGAAGCAAATGTTTCACCTTGCTTCATGAGAGAACTGGCCCTGGATACTGGCATTAGAACCTTAAAGGGAACCTGTACTGAGTAAAAATATTTAAAATAAACACATGAGATAACTTCAAATGAACATTACATAGTTACCTTGCCATCAGTTCCTCTCAGAAGCTCACCATTTCTTCTGACAATAATCCCTTCTACTTCTGACAACATTTTGTCAGAACTGAAACATATCAGTTGCTGTCAGTTATTTATCAGTTGCTGTCAGTTATAGCCGAGGGGACAACTGCTGTACCAAGTAATGTCTATGTTTCCCTATGGCTCAAGTGGGCAATGTTACAGTTTAACAGTGTGCTGACCAGAAAGCTGTTATGGGGTAATAGCCATTTTCAAAATGGAGGACGAAGAATTCCCTTAATCACAGTGGACAAACAGGACACAGGAGAGGAGAAAGAGATTGATGAGTATACTACACGGGAGGTAAGTATGACTTGTGTATGCTTATTTTGACTTTTAATTTTCAGTTCAGGTTTTCTTTAAAGTAATAAAGGCATGTGTTTATAGTTTATAAAAAAAATAAATACAAATGTTTAAACTTGTGTCACCGCTGAGTTTTTTTCCCAACTTTTAAATCTTTCTGGGAATGTTTAAAGGGAACCTAAACTGAGAGGGGTATGGATGTTTCCTTTTAAACAATACCAGTTGCCTGGCAGTCCTGCTGATTTCTTTGACTGTAGTAGTGGCTGAATCACAGACCTGAAACAAGCATGCAGGTAATCCAGTCTGACTTAAAGGGGAACTGAAGAGAGAGGTATATGGAGGCTTTCCTGTTTATTTCCTTTTAATCAATACCAGTTGCCTGGCAGCCCTGCTGGTCTATTTCTCTGCAGTAGTATCTGAATAAAACCAGAAACAAGCATGCAGCTAGTCTTGTCAGATCAGACTTATAAGTCTGAACTACTGAAACACCTGATCTGCTGTATGCTTGTTCAGGGGCTATGGCTAATAGTATTAGACGCAGAGGATCAGAAGAGCTGCCAGGCAACTGGTATTGATTAAAAGGAAATAAACAGGACAGCCTCCATATACCTCTCTCTTCAGTTCCCCTTTAAAGGGAAACTTAACTGAACGGGGGGTAAAGAGTTTCACTTACCTGGGGTTATTACCAGCCCCCTTCAGCAGTCCTGTGTCCTCGGAGCCGCTCTGGAATCCTCCGGTCCCCCGCTGTCACTTAGTTTCGTTTTTGATGACTCACCAGTCGGCCGGCCGCCGTGCATATTATTGGACGCAATCCCTACTGCAGTTAGTACTGTTGCGGACCACAACGCGTACAAATATACGCATGCGTAGATATGCGGCAACACGTATTTTTGTACGTGTTGCGGTCCGCAACAGCGCTAATTGCAGTAGGGAATGCGTCCAATAATACGCATGGCGGGCGGCCGGCCGACTGGTGAGTCGTCAAAAACGAAACTAAGTGACTGCGGGGACTGGAGGATTCCAGAGCGGCTCTGAGGGCACAGGACTGCTGCAGGGGGCTGGTAATAGCCCCAGGTAATTGAAACTCTTTACCACCGTTCAGTTAAGGTTCCCTTTAAGTCAGAGCACCCGATCTGCATGCTTATTCAGGGGCTGTGCCTGAAAGCATTAGAGTAGCAGAGTCAGGCAACTGGTATTATTTTAAAAGGAAAAATCCATATCCTTCTCAGTTTAGGTTCCCTTTAAGATGCACTAAATATACCCCATATCAATATTATCTGGGTATCAGGCATCTGGGAGCACCCTTGATATTAAAGGAGGCTTTTAAATGCTTAGGGATAGTTAATTCAGAATTATAGAAATCTTGAACACACATGTATTTAGCTTGAAAATAGACCAAATTCCACCTAGGTGCAACTCAATTAGTTCGTTTTTCAAACTGAAAACAAATTGCATACAACATTTGTAGAATCTTGCATAAACAACATTTGTAGAATCTTGCATAAACCAGAAATTATTTGCATCTCATTGACCTCTGTATCAGTATTACCACCCCCTGCACTTGACCATCTCCTGTCAGCAAAAAAAACTCAGACTATGTGGGCTGTAAAGATGACCCGAACGGTTCGCTGGCGAACGGTTCCAGGCGAACTTCCGGAGGTTCACGTTCTCCATGAAAGGCGAACTTTCCCGGAAGTTCGGTTCACCCCCATAGTGCACCATTAGGGTCAACTTTGACCTCTACATCACAGTTAGCAGGCACATTGTAGCCAATCAGGCTACACTCTCTCCTGGAGCCACTCCCCTCCCTTATATAAGGCAGGCTCCGCCGGCCATTACACTCACTCGTGTGCCTGCAAAAGTGAGAGAAGGGACAGCTGCTGGCAGACTCTCATAGGGAAAGATTAGTTAGGCTGTTGTAGGCTTGTTAGCTTGCTCCTGGCTGATTCTTATTGCTAAAATAGCACCCCACAACAGCTCTTTTGAGAGCTAATCTTGTTTTTGTGATCATTTTTTTTCTGTGTGTCCCACTGACACTTGTGTTGCATAGACAGCCTTGCTAATTCATACGGTGTGTGTATCACTGCCAGGCCCAGCACATTCAGTGACTACCTGTGTGACAGGTGCACATTGTAGTACCAAGTACTGCATATACCTACCTGTTGTGTTGAGTGCACCCACCTCATCACTGCATATACCTACCTGTTGTGTTGGGTGAACCCACCTCATCACTGCATATACCTACCTTTTGTGTTCAGTGAACCCACCTCATCACTGCATATACCTACCTGTTGTGTTGAGTGCACCCACCTCATCACTGTACATACCTACCTGTTGTGTTTAGTGAACCCACCTCATCACTGCATATACCTACCTGTTGTGTTGAGTGAACCCACCTCATTGCTGCATATACCTAACTGTTGTGTTCAGTACACCTATCTACCTACGTGAGTGCACGCAGTGCGATATACACCTACCTACGTGAGTGCACACAGTGTGATATACCACTCCGTGCATACCTGTTAACTGCACCTGTGTGACTGCACATTGTATTAGTCAAGTCAGTGCATACCTTTCACTTCATTCCCCCCTGATATGGACAAAACAGAAAAAACAGGTAGAGGAAGAGGTAGAGGCAGAGCCAGAGGAAGGCCACCCGGCAGGTGTGTGCGAGGTCGTGTTAATGTGATTTCGTGCGGCCCTGGCCCAAAGTACAGTGCTCAGAAGAAGGCATGTGCCATCAGCTCCCAAGATTGACAGGACGTGGTTGACTATTTAACACAGAACACCTCATCTTCTGCAGCCACCAGCGCTACTACAAGCACCACATCTGCTGCATTTGACACTTCGCAGTAGTTATTTGGTGGGGAAATCACTGATTTACAGCCACTACTGCAACAACAAGATGAAGGCGCTAAGCAAGTTACACCACACCATATGTGTGAGTTAGGCGACACTATTGGCGTAACGTGTGAGGTGGAGGATTATGAAGTACCTGCTGTTGGTGCAGTTTTAGAGGTGTCTGAGGCAAGCAAAGCTGGGCAGGATGATTATGATGATTATGATGATACGCATACCACATGGATTCCTAAGAGACAAGATGACCAAGGGGACAGTTCAGAGGGGAAGTCAGAGAGGAGTAGGAGGAGACTAGTTCCTGAAAGAAGCAGGAGGAGCTTGTCATCATAAACAGCTGGTGGCAGTGTCCGGCACCATGTATCGCCACCTATGGACAGCCAGCCACCATGCCCTTCAACGTCAGCTGCTGAGACCACCATAGTGCCATCACCCCAGGGGAGGATCAGCGGTTTGGAAATTTTTTAGTGTGTATACCTCAGATCGGAGCAAAGCCATCTGTTCTCTTTGCCTCCAAAAATTGAGCCGTGGAAATGCCAACACTCACGTAGGGACAAGTGCCTTACGAAGGCACCTGCAGAAAAGGCACAAACTGCAATGGGAAGAGCACCTGAGCAAAAGCAGCACATAAAAGAAAAGCCACCCTCCATCTCCTCTTCCTCCTTCAGGTGCAGCATCTTCAGCCGCTTTCTCCCTTGCACCTCCACAGCCACCCTCCTCCACTCCGCCTCTGACCTTGAGCGGCTCCTGCTCCTCTGCCCACAGCAGCTAGGTGTCCGTGAAGGAAATCTTTGAGCGGAAGAAGCCAATTTCTGCCAGTCACCCCCTTGCCCGGCGTCTGACAGCTGTTAGCTCGCCAACTGTTAGCATGCAAGCTGGTGGACTCTGAGGCCTTCCGTAAATTTGTGGCCATTGGGACCCTGCAGTGGAAGATGCCAGGCCGCAATTATTTCTCTAAAAAGGCGATACCCAAACTGCACCGTGAAGTGGAGAGGCAAGTGGTGTCATCTCTGGCACACAGAGTTGTGTCAAGGGTCCAGCTGACCATGGATGCCTGGTCTGCCAAGCACGGTCAGGGCCGCTACATTACTTACACAGCCCATTGGGTCAACCTGGTGACAGATGGCAAGCAGGGAGTACGTGGCTGTGCAGTGGACCAACTCCCCAGGGCCTATGCTGCATGTCAGGTACGACGGTGTCACGCCATCTTAGACATGTCTTGCCTCAAAGCGGAGAGTCACAGTCACACTGGAGCAGCTCTCCTGGCTGCTCTTAACAAACAGGTGGATCAGTGGCTGACCCCGCATCAGCTGGATAATGGCAACGTGGTGTGTGACAACTAGGGATGCTCGCTGGTGAAAGGAGTGGTTGCTATTTAAGTTCATGTCACGGCCTTGTCAGATATCAGATGCTTTAGACTACTTAATTTCCTGGTGCCAGGACATTAAATGGTTAACAAAAGACACACACACACACGGAAGTTGTGAGCCCAAATTGTCTTGTATTATGAGTTCCAGACTTCCTTATATGCTACAGAATACAGGATTTGCTCATGCGCAGTATATCATCATATGTCACCATAATTACAGAAAGTCATGTGATTTACAAGAAATAGCACAGTTCAATGATCACGGGGAAATATGTTATTTATGACCTTCCAGGTGTCCCCATTTGGGGCACTTAGGGGTTTTGCCCAGCAAGAAGAATTTGACTATTCTCTATTTCATGCAGCCAGCTCTTCCTGCACAGATGTGTGTGGGTGGCTGATTGTTCTATAGACATTTTAATATCACTCTAATATCACATTGATCAGATACATGTATACTTGTATATGAAATTGATCTATATACTAATATATATATAGATACATATATATACATATATACCTACATATCCTTTCAGCTGGATTCCGCGTAATTCTTAATTCCGCGATTCCGGCCAGAATTAGGTCAATTCCGATTCCGGCGGTCAGAACGGAATTGCTAAACCTGTCAAACGGAATTCCGCGGAAATTTTTTTATTTCTGCGGAATTTTCCGGAATAAAAAAAAAATCTCTCTCCCCCTCCTCCTCCTTTTGAGTTTTTCCCTTTTGAAAAACTACAATTCCCTGGATACCCTCCTCCTCCTAGGAGGAGGAGGGTATCATCTTCCAGGGAATTGTAGTTTTTCAAAAGCCAGCTTACATACCATGGCTGGGAATTGAACCCAGGTCTCAGTGTGTGTTAGGCAACTGACTTATCCACTATACCACAAACCACACTACATGCTGAAGCCAACCTAGCATGTACCATTATCAATCCAAGAGAAAAAGTAGCATGCTTAAAGGTTTGTAGCGTGTCAAAAACCAACTCACCGTGGCTGGGAATTGAACCCAGGTCGCAATGTGGGTTAGGCAACTGACTTATCCGCTATACCACAAACCACACTACATGCTGAAGCCAACCTAGCATGTACCATTATCATCAATCCAAGAGAAAAAGTAGCATGTTTAAAGATTTGTAGCCAGGCATGGCCTTGCCTTTTGTGTTCAACAGTTGCCCGGAGAGAACCCCCAGATATCCAGGTAGATTCATCTCTCTCTCTCTCTCTCTGTCTCTCTCTCTCTAGTAGGGAATAGCAGGCCAGGAAGTTGTGTGGGCATTTCAGGCGGTCTTACACGGCCAAGGCACACTTTGCGGACATTCATCGGAAAAATAACTTGCCGGTGAGACGCTTGATATGTGATAGCCCGACTCGCTGAAATTCGACCCTGGTCATGTTCTCTCGCCTGCTAGAACAGGAGAAAGCCGTCACCCAGTACCTGTACAATTACAGTAAAAGGACACAATCTGGGGAGATCAGGATGTTGTGGCCCAACAACTGGACACTTATGCAAAATGCATGCAGGTTTTTGCTGCCGTTTGAGGAGGTGACCAACCTGGTGAGTCACAGTGAAGGCACCATCAGCGACTTGATCCCGTACGATTACTTTCTGGAGTGTGCCGTGTGTAGAGTGGTGGATCAAGCTTTGGAGATTCGTGAAGAGTTACGGCAGGAAAAGTTGTGGGAGCAATTTACATCAGAACCAGATGTTTCCTCAACACCTGCGGCAGCTCAAAGGGGGGAGGAGGAGGAGGAGGAAGAGTCGTGTGGGGAAGAGGAGTCAGACTCGGATGATGAGGAAGGTGTTTCTGTGGAGGAGGAGGAGGCAGCAGCAGAACAACAACCGCAGCAGGCGTCGCAGGGGACTTGTGCTGCTCAACATTCCCGTGGTATTGTTCGTGGCTGGGGGGAGGAGGAGGACTTACCTGATGTAACTGAGGAAGAGCAAGAGGAGATGGAGAGTACGTCTGGATCCAACTTTGTGCAGATGGCATCTTTCATGTTGTCCAGCCTGTTGAGGGACCACCGTATAAAAAAAACACAAGGGGAATGAGCTGTACTGGGTGGCCACACTACTAGAACCTCGGTATAGGCACAACGTGGCGGAAATGTTGGCAACTATGCTTTACAATGCGTTTAAGGGTGAGGTTACAGCACAACGC
Organism: Hyperolius riggenbachi; assembly: GCF_040937935.1. NCBI lineage: Eukaryota > Metazoa > Chordata > Amphibia > Anura > Hyperoliidae > Hyperolius > Hyperolius riggenbachi. The sequence goes on from NC_090655.1 coordinate 153,507,523, forward strand.
AATAAAGGTACCACTGACAGTAATCCTTCTCCCATGTCCACGCAGGCAAGGACAGGAAGCTCCAGCGATCTCATGGTGATGTCGGACATCCGGAAATTCTTTAGTCAAACGCCTCGCCTTAGCCCTTCCAGATCCACCCTCCACCAATGCCTGGACCGGCAGGTAGCCAACTACCTGGCCTTAAGTGTGGATGTAAACACTGTGAGCTGCGATTAACCCTTGGACTACTGGGTGCACAGGCTTGACCTGTGGCCAGAGCTGTCCCAATTTGCCATCCAACTTCTGTCTTGCCCTGCCTCAAGCGGACAGACCAAATTTGATCAGCTGGACAGTCACTGTTGTTCTATCATTGAGCTACCACAGCCCGGCGACCATATGGGCTTGAAACCCGCCACGGCCTGCACTCTCGCCATGGTGCGCACCAGTCCAGCACGGCCGTCACTACACAAACAGCTGTTCGTGGTGCATTACAAAGTGAGTTTGGTCTGTCAGTGTGAAGCAGTACTCTAATTACACTCCCTGATTGATGTATACGCATGCAAGATGTTTTATAGCACTTTAGGCCTGCAATTTAGCATTCAATGTGATTTCTGCCCTTAAAACGCTGCTTTCGTCGACTCCAGACTTTTCCCCGGGATTTTTGGTATCTATCCCACTCATCCATGCAAAAACTCAGATGTTAGACCCCTTGAAATATCTTTTCCATCACTTTTGTGGCCAGCATAAGTGTTTCTTGTTTTTAAAGTTTGCCTCCCCATTGAAGTGTATTGCGGTTCGGGAAAGTTAGCGAAGTTAGTGAACTGAACCTTTAGCGGAATTTTGCAAACCGAAAATCGGAGGTTTGGGCCATTTCTAGTGGGCTGTAACCATGGGGGATACTAAATACTAGCCTCCTTGGGGGACAAGGAGTAACCAGTGCTTTAAAAGGCAGCCTTACGCTTTTTCTTTTTTTTAATTATTAAAGAAAATGTGTACTGTTACTTAAAATGTTGAAAGAACAAATGACTGAGAGGAAAAAAATCTTTGTAGATTAAAAAAATGGGGAAGCTAAAATAAATATTTTTTACATGCTGCTTCTAAGGACCCTGCCCTGCATAGCACATTTGGTGAGGATAGCATGTTTGTGGGTTTTATGATTATTCTAAAGCCCAATCTACACGATACGATTCTTTGTGTGATTCGATTCTATTTACGATCCGATTGAATTCGACATCTCCGATCAGGATTCGATTTGAATCTATTTGATTTGTCATTGCAAAACAATTGAATCGAATCCTGATCGGACATGTCGGATTTAATCGGATCGTAAATAGAAATGTAATTGAATCGCACAAAGGATCGTATCTTGTAGATGGGGCTTACAATCCCTTGAATGGGAATCTGTCCTGTTTAAAAATGATTTGTATCTGACTAAGCTTTAACATCAATAATCTCAATTAAAAAAACAACAAGGTCTTTACAAAAAAAGAGTCATGTTTGCACCACTGACCCCAAATGTACCCAATTTTGTGATGATGGCATGTACAGGGCTTAGGTGAAGTCGCACTTCAATGCAAAATTTACTTCAAGGCTTGAATCTGACTTCACAAATTTTGCCTGCTTATCCCTTTATAAATAGTAGATGAAAATGGTTTCTCATTTTTTTTCAACTAAAGGCATTGCTTATTTTTGACAAATATAGTGTCAATGGGCACCTTTCTCTAGTTATGGTTTTCGTAAATTGACATAGATTGCCTCCCTCTCTTATTGAAAACTTTTATTCTCAGATCAAAATTTTCAGCAAACCCATCTTCACCCAGACTCTTTAACATTAACAGACTCTTTAATGTTGGGCTGTCGACCAATAGGTACACAATCCCCTGGGCAACAGTTTGAGGCCGTGGCTATACAGATGGCTCACTAGCATGCAGGCTAGCAAAATGTTCTTGTGTTATGCAAAAGAGAGGAGAGACAACAATGTGATGGATAAAGGAGCAGGCAAAGTGAGTAGAAGAACAATTTGCGTGATTGAGGTGAGACAATAAGCAGGTCAACTGCCAATGCATCGAGGGAGGATGTGGCCACCCACTACATTCTCAGCAGTAGCAACCCTAGTTGGTCAGCTTGGTAAATAACAGTCTATAGTTTGTACAAGGCTTTACTCTGTAGAAATGATGAAATGAAGTCTAAAATAGAGACGGTGTCTATGTGAAACTGCTTTATTTTTCTTTAGATATAGTTACATAGTTACATAGTTATTTGGGTTGAAAAAAGACATCCATTCATCGAGTTCAAACGGAGAACAAAGTATAACACCAGCCTGCTCCCTCACATATCCCTGTTGATCCAGAGAAATGCAAAAAACCCTTACAAGGCATGGTCCAATTAGCCCCAAAAGGGAAAAAATTCCTTCCCGACTCCAGATGGCAATCAGACAAAATCCCTGGATCAACATCATTGGGTATTACCTAGTAATTGTAGCCATAGATGTCTTTCAACACAAGGAAAGCATCTAAGCCCCCTTTAAATGTAGGTATATAATTTGCCATAACTACTTCCTGTGGCAATGCATTTCACATCTTAATCACTCTTACTGTAAAGAACCCTTTCCTAAATAAATGTCTAAAACATTTTTCCTCCATGCGCAAATCATGTCCTCTAGTCTTTGAGAAGGCCTAGGGACAAAAAGCTCATCCGCCAAGCTTTTATATTGCCTTCTGATGTATTTATACATGTTAATTAGATCCCCTCTAAGGTGACTTTTCTCTAGACTAAATAAACCCAGTTTATCTAACCTTTCTTGGTAAGTGAGACCTTCCATCCCACGTATCAATTTTGTTGGTCGTTTCTGCACCTGCTCTAAAACTGCAATATCTTTTTTGTAATGTGGTGCCCAGAACTGAATTCCATATTCCAGATGTGGCCTTACTAGAGAGTTAAACAGGGGCAATATTATGCTAGCATCTCGAGTTTTTATTTCCCTTTTAATACATCCCAAAATTTTGTTAGCTTTAGCTGCAGTGGCTTGGCATGGAGTACGATTATTTAACTTGTTGTCGATGAATACTCCTAAGTCCTTCTGCAAGTTTGATGTCCCCAACTGTATCCCATTTATTTTGTATGGTGCTAGACCATTGGTACGAAATGCATGACTTTACATTTTTCAACATTGAATTTCATCTGCCATTTATGTGCCCATATAGCCTTCCTATACAGATCCTGTCTCAATATGTCCCTATCTTCCTGAGAGTTGATGATTCTGCACAATTTTGTATCATCTGCAAAAATAGCAACATTGCTTACTACTGCATCTACTGGGTCATTAATAAATAAATTGAAGAGCACTGGACCCAGTACAGACCCCTGTGGGACCCCACTGCTAACAGTCACCCATTTTGAGTATGATCCATTGACCACAAATCTTTGTTTTCTGTCCATTAGCCAGTTCCCTATCCATGCACAGTGTCTCTTCCCCAGTCCTTGCATCCTCAACTTGTGCACCAGATTTTTGTGTGGAACAGTGTCGAAGGCCTTTGCAAAGTCCAAGTATATCACATCTACAGCATTCCCAATATCCACATTAGCATTCACTACCTCATAAAAGCTGAGCATGTTAGTTAAGCAGGACCAGTCCTTAGTAAACCCATGTTGATGCTGAGAAATAAGATTATTTTCTACTATGAAGTCATGTATAGTATCTCTTAGTAACCCCTCAAATAGTTTGCATACAACTGATGTTAAGCTTACAGGTCTATAATTTCCTGGATCTAATTTTTTGCCCTTCTTAAATAATGGGAAAATGTGGGATGTACGCCAATCCACTGGGACTCTGCCAGTTGAAAGAGAGTCACAAAAGATAAGATAAAGGGGTTTATCTATAACTGAACTTAATTCCCTTAGGACCCGAGGATGCATGCTATCCGAGCCAGGTGCCTTGTCTATTTTTAACTTATTTAATCTTGCCTTCACTTCTTCCTGCGTTAAGTATTTAATATTACAGTTAGACGATTGAGACTCTTCTGCATCTGTAATTTGCAACAGTGATGTTTCCCTTGTGAAGACAGAAGCAAAGAAAGCATTTAATAACTCTGCCTTACCTTGGTCATCCACCATTGAGTTCCCACCCTCATCCTTTAGGAGTCCAATACAGTCAACCTTTCTTTTTTTTTTTTTTTTTAGAGTTGATGTACTTGTAAAACTTCTTTGGGTTAGATTTGATATCCCTAGCGATTTGATTTTCAGCTTCAATCTGTGCCAGCCTAATTTATTTTTTACAACTTTTATTGCACTCCTTATAATTGCTTAATGCAGCCTCAGGCCCCTTCTGTTTTAGGACCTTTTAGGCATTCTTTTTCCCCTTAATTTTATCTCTAACCTTTCTATTCATCCATAGAGGTCTTTTTTTAATCCTAGACATTTTGATTCCATATGGGATATACTGGAAAAATGATAGAAAAGATGTTTCAAGGGGTCTAATACCTGGAGGAAGACATGGTTGAGTAAAATACAAATCAAAAGTCCCAGAAAAAAAATCTGGATTTAATACAAAGCAGTGTTTTAAGGTCAGAAATCTCATTGAATGTTCAATTGCAGGCCTACACTGCTTTATGACATCAGGAATCCCTCACTCCCTGCTCCCGAAGGAGGAGGGTCTCAGCCTACAGGGAATTGTAGTATTTCAAAACCCAGCTTATATACCGTGGCTGGGAATTGAACCCAGGCTGGGCTGGGAATTGAACCCAGGTCTCAGTGTGTGGTAGGTAACTCACTTAAGTGAGTTACCTACCACACACTGAGACCTGGGTTCTATTCCCAGCCCAGCCTGAGTTCAATTCCCAGCCAATGTGAGTTGGCTTTTCATGCTACAAATCCTTAAGCAAGCTAATATTTCTCTTGGATTTATCATAATGGTACATTTATTATTATTATTATTTAGTATTTATATAGCGCCAACATCTTCCACAGCGCTGTACAGAGTATATAGTCTAGTCACTAACTGTCCCTCAGATGAGCTCACAATCTAATCCCTTTTAACTGTATGTTAACTGTATGTTTTTGGCTAGGCTGGCCTCAGCATGTAGTGTTGTTGGTGGTATAGTGGTTAAGTGAGTTACCTACCACACACTGTGACCTGGTTTCAATTCCCAGCCCAGGCTGGGTTCAATTCCCAGCCATAGTATGTAAGCTGGCTTTTGAAATACTACAATTCCCTGGAAGATGAGGCCCTCCTCCCTCCGAGAGGAGGGAGAGAAGAGTAATATAAGGAATATCAATCAGCTAGGAACAAGCCTACAAGAGTCTAATTAAACTCTCCTTAGCAGAGTCTGTCAGCAGCTGTCCCTTAACTAATTACTGTAGGCAGATGAGTAAGTAAAACGACAGGAGAACCTTGCCTTTTATAAGGGGGGTGGGGCTCCAAGGGTGGGTGTAGTCTGATTGGTGACAATGTGCCTGCTGACTGTGATGTAGAGGGTCAAAGTTCTGCTCAATGGAGCATTATGGGGTGAATCGAACTTCCACAAAAGTTTGCCTTCGCCGGCGAACGTGAACCACCTAACGTTCACCTGGAACCGTTCGCGGGCGAACTGTTCGGGACAGCTCTACCCATGACCAGCCATGCAATTTCAGTGTTCTGCAAAAATAGCTTTCTGGACTTAATGTTGAAATTAGTTCTGGATAGTTTTGGCAAATGTTCCATGGCTCTAACACATTGCTCAGAATGGCTTTCTATGTCTTCAGAACCAGCAACTAAGTTCACAACTAACTGCCTATTGCCTCATCAGTTCAAGGACGAACAGTTTCTGTGTAATTATATAAAGTCACTTATTCTCAGCTGACACAGGTCTGCTCAATCTAGGTGGGTTTTCTTTTATACAAGCAGTTTTTTGGCATGAGGGATCACTGCTCCCAATACATCTAACAAGGAAACATAATTGTCCCTTTCAATTACATTCAGCTTTCTGCCTGGGAGAGAGATGATTAAGTCATTTCTTTGTATTTTTACTTTGTCAAGGAGAACTAGCGTACCCTAGAGAGCTCAAAATCAAGTGCACAAAGCCTAATGAAAAAATACAGAGCTGTCATATTGGAGATGAAGAATTTTACCTCATTAAGATGCAGAGTTTCAGGAAACAATGCACAGCTACTTCACAAAGAACTCGAGCAAATGGGGTCCTAATGACAAGAAAAACATTTGTTTCGGAGTTGTTATAGAAAAATCTCAGAGCAGGATCAGACGTTGAAACATTTCCCATATGCATCAGTTCACTGTTCCAGAACTTTGTTTTCATAGAATGCACAGAGAAAACTGAGAACTGCAGTGCAGTATTTATAGTGCTGAGAAGTTTAAAATGGCATAATATTTGTAGAGTTATGGTATATATAAAAATACATTTAACTTCCAATTGTGTGACTTGTTACCTTGTTAGGAAAAATATAATTTATACCAATCACTTTCTGCAGCAAAGCCTACCAAAGGTGAAAGCTTTAAACTATTAAGAAACCTGTATACTTTGTGTTATGAAGCATGCAAGAAGGGAAAGAGAACACAAGACATAGAGCCTGATGTGTGAAGCAATGGTAAAATTGCCATGCGCGGAAAGTGCATAGCAGGGCTGGGACAAGGTCCACCACCAACAGAGGCTGAGCTGCCCAAGTGTGCTCCCCCCCCCCCATCGTCCAAAACTATGTCACTGACATGGATTTGTGGCCAGCCTCTTCCTGTTATTGTCCCTCTTTACGGGGTGGTGTATATAGTGAGCTGCTCCATAGGACTGCATTTGGAACACATGCAGTAATCATCAGTAGTAGAGATCACTTGACAAAGTCTTTTTGTTGCTATGGGTTTTTAGATAGCCAGATTTAGATACCACTGTATAGGTAGCTAGGTACAGGTATAGGGGTCCACAGTATAGGAAGCCAGGTATAGGTTCTCCCAATATTGGAAGCCAGGTATAAGTGCCCCAAGATTTCATTCAGACACTCCTACATCTTCAAAACATACTAATAAGTCAACTGGTTTACCCCCAAACAATCCTATAGTGAAAATATTAGTCTATAACTATGGTAGGGATTAGACTATGAGCTACTCTGGGGACAGTCAGTGACATGACTATGTACTCTATAAAGTGCTGCAGGAGATGTTAGTGCTATATAAATACATAATAATAATATGGTAGGACATTAGACTATGCCTATAGTATGGATTAGATTCTAAGCTCATCAGAGTATAATCGGTGACATGACTATGTACTTTGTAAAGTGGTGCAAGTGATGAACGCGACAAAACCCCTGGTGCTGATCCCCCAAGTGTATAAATGTGCCCCCAAATGTGCATTTATACATTGCATGTCCTGTGTCATTTACCGCATGGTGCTCATCCATCTTCAGCTTTTTCCTGTTCCATTTGTGGCTCACATCCCACCAGCATATAGTGTGTGGCGCATGTGTGATGTCGCATGTGCTAAATGCCAGGGGCTTGTGTTGTGAAGCGCAAATGGAGGAGCGAGAAGGGGAAGATGGATGGGAACCGCACCATGGGCAACACAGGACAGGTTATGTATAAATATACACACGGGGGGGCACACATTTATACACTAGGGGTGGCGGCGGATGCAGCAGAAGCAGGGGACTCGGCTGATTCCGTATTGATTTTCCAGGAATCGGCCTGCGATGTATGGGCAGCAGACAGATCTCTCTCTAATCAGATTCAATCAGAGAGAGATGTGTCTCTTGGTGGATTCTACTCATCATTGCCAGATGTATGGCTACCTTTACTCTAGCATGGCAACATTAAGACCCTGTGCGGTGTCATTCCTGTAACTCCAGGTCCTTATCAGTACTGGTAGTGGAGGGGTCAGGGAGAAGTACACAAGGCTGAATGGCTTTACAGCCTGTCTCCCTGACTTCAAGGGTAGGAATTCACTAGGCAGAATCACACATGCGTTTTTCACTACAGTATGTGCTATGGAAAATGCATATGCAATTCTGCCTAGTGTGTTCTTACCCTTAGAGCACAGTTTAGGATGCAGAAGGGTGACTGCTGCTCTCTCACACACACACCACGCATACCTTTCCCCTTCCTGTTATAATTCCTTTCTCCATCAGCCAGCCATGCTTGACTGGGCTGGCTTCCTGAATTACTCAGTAAGTCAGTGAAGAAGAGTTAAAAAAATAAAAAAAACTTGTAGACCAGCTGAGCACCCTGCACTGAATAGTTAGGAACTGTCTACCAATCTTACCGTACAAAACTATGTATGACTCCTTATCAGATGCAGTCTTTAGAACAACTGTGCAGATAGCTTTTTGTCTCCCCTCCCTTAGTTTTGTCTCTGAGGACAGGACAAAAAAAAACAAAACTTTTTTTTCTGGGCTGCCTGTGGATTGAAATGCCTGTGAAAGTGCCTCATCCTGATCTGATGAGCTGGTGCTCAGAGCCTGAAACCTCTCCTGCCTCTGTGTAGTCCTGGCCCTAGTGTATAGCAATTTTAAGTGTATCAACGGCAGGGGGCAGCATCATTGCATTAGTGCAACATGAGTTACGAGGGTTATGTGCATATTGCCATGGAGATAAGGGGTTAGGGTTGCCATCCAGATAGTTTATGAGTGGCAAGGCCGGAATTTCAGCTAAAAACTCGCTGCCGGTCAGAAATTTTTACTGGCACGTAATTTGCCGGAAACTTTACAGACCCTGCAAGACATCACACATGGATCCTTCTCCTCCGCCAGGCCAGCCAGTCAAAAGCAAGTTCAGTACACAAAGGGGGTGACTGGCAGACATTGGCTTCTTCCACTCAAATATTTCCTTAACGGACACCTGGCTGCTGTGGGCAGAGGAGCAGGAACTGTTCAGTGTAAGAGGCAGTGTGAAGGAGGGTGGCTGTGAAGGTGCAAGGGCAGCAGAGGATAAAGCGGCTGAAGATGCTGCACCTGGAGGAGGAAGAGGAGGTGGAAGGTGGCTTTTCATTTGCCTGCTGCTTTTCCTCATGTGCTCATCCCACTGGTGTTTATGCTTATTGATCAAGTGCCTTCGACTCACAAAAACATTTCCACACTGGTGAGCTGTGGGTTCACGGCATTGTGGTGGTGGCAGCACCTGACGTTGAAGGGCGTGTTGGCTGGCTGTCCCTAGGTGGTGATACATGCTGCCAGACACTGCCACGAGCTGTTTCCGACAAGCTCCCCCTGCTTCTTACAGCAACTCATCTCCTCCTCTCTGACTCCCCCTCTGAACTGTCACCCTGTTCATTTTGTCTTCTGGGATCCCATGTGACATCCATGCCTTGATCATCATCATCATCATTATTATCCACAGCTTCACTTGTATCAGAAACCTTCAAAACTGCACGAACAATAGGTACTTCATCATCCTCATTCCTTACATCCACAGTGAAGCCTAACTCAGACATATGACGTGGTGTAACATCCTTACCGCCTTCATCTTGTACCAATATTTGCTCCTGCATAAGTACATTCACCACTAACCTGTGTGAATAACACCTACGAACTCTGAAATGGAGCAGCTGTCTTGCTAGTAGTAGAGATGGGCTGAACGGTTCGCCGGCGAACGGTTCCAGGCGAACTTAGGTGGTTCGCGTTCGCCTGGATCAGGCAAACTTTTGCGGAAGTTCGATTCGCCCCATAATGCACTATGAGGGTCAACTTTGACCCTCTGCATCACAGTCAGCAGGCACATTGTAGCCATTCAGGCTACACTAAGCCCTGGAGCCCCGCCCCCCCTTATATAAGGCAGGCTCGCCGGCCATTACACTCACTCGTGTGCCTGCTAGAGACAGACTAGGGACAGCTGCTGCAGACTTGTTCTCCTAGGGACAGATTAGTTAGTTTATTGGCTGCTTAGCTTGATCCAAGCTGATTATTATTGCTTTTATGGCACCCCTCAACAGCTCTTTTCAGAGCTAATCCTGTACTTTTTTTTTCTGTGTGTCAAACTGACACTTTTGTTGCATGCACAGCCTTGCTAATTGATAGTGTGTGTGCCACTGCCAGCAGCCCAGCACATTCAGTGACTACCTGTGTGTGTGACAGGGAGCTGCACATTGTACTACCCATTACTGCATATACCCAGTACCTGTTGTGTTTACTTAACCCACCTCATCACTGCATCTAACTACCTGTTGTGTTGAGTAAACCCAGCTCACTGCATCTAACTACCTGTTGTGTTGAGTGAACCCAGCTCACTGCATCTAACTACCTGTTGTGTTGAGTGAACCCAGCTCACTGCATCTAACTACCTTTATTGTTCAGTGAACCCAGCTCACTGCATCTAACTACCTGTTGTGTTGAGTGAGCCCAGCTCACTGCATCTAACTACCTTTATTGTTCAGTGAACCCAGCTCACTGCATCTAACTACCTGTTCTGTTGAGTGAACCCAGCTCACTGCATCTAACTACCTTTTGTGTTGAGTGAACCCAGCTTACTGCATCTAACTACCTGTTGTATTGAGTGAACCCAGCTCACTGCATCTAACTACCTGTTGTATTGAGTGAACCCAGCTCACTGCATCAAACTACCTTTATTGTTCAGTGAACCCAGCTCACTGCATCTAACTACCTGTTGTGTTCAGTGAACCCAGCTCACTGCATCTAACTACCTGTTATGTTCAGTGAACCCAGCTCACTGCATCTAACTACCTGTTGTGTTGAGTGAACCCAGATCACTGCATCTAACTACCTTTATTGTTCAGTGAACCCAGCTCACTGCATCTAACTACCTGTTGTGTTCAGTGAACCCAGCTCACTGCATCTAACTACCTGTTGTGTTGAGTGAACCCAGATCACTGCATCTAACTACCTTTATTGTTCAGTGAACCCAGCTCACTGCATCTAACTACCTGTTGTGTTGAGTGAACCCAGCTCACTGCATTGAACTACCTTTTGTGTTGAGTGAACCCACCTCACTGCATCTAACTACCTGTTGTGTTGAGTGAACCCAGATCACTGCATCTAACTACCTGTTGTGTTCAGTGAACCCACCTCACTGCATATAACTAACTACCTGTTGTGTTGAGTGAACCCAGCTCACTGCATATACCTAGCATCCCCCCAAGATGGACAAAACGGACAAACCAGGTAGAGGAAGAGGTAGAGGCAGACCCAGAGGAAGGCCACCAGGCACCGGCAGGTCTGTGAGAGGTGGTGTTGCTGTGATTTCGTGCGGACCTGGCCCAAAATACAGTGCTCAGAAGAAGGCGTGTGCCCATCACTTCCCAAAATTGTGAGGACGTGCTTGAGTATTTAACACAGAACACCTCATCTCCCGCAGCCATTAGCGCTACAACAAGCACCACATCCGCTGCATTTGACACTTCGCAGGAGTTATTCGGTGGTGGTGAAATCACCGATTCACAGCCACTACTGCAACAACAAGAAGAAGGCGCAGGCACACCACCTTATACGTCTGAGTTAGGTGGCGATAGTATGGACGTAACGTGTGAGGAGGGGAATGATGAACCACCTGAAGTTAGTGCAGTTGTGGAGGTGTCTGAGGAAAGTGAATCTGGGCAGGAGGATTATGATGACAATTATACGGATACCACATATGTTCCCAGTTGAGGAGATGACCAGGGGGACAGTTTAGAGGGGGAGTCAGAGAGGAGTAGGAGGAGATGACTCCATGATAGAAGCAGAGGGAGCTCGTCCTCAGAAACAGCTGGGGGCAGTGTCCAGCGTCATGTATCGCCAGCTATGGACAGCCAGCCAACATGCCCTTCAACGTCAGCTGCTGATGCCACCGTAGCGCCATCACCCCAGGGGGGCTCAGCGGTTTGGAAATTTTTTAACATGTGTGTCTCAGATCGGAGCAAAGCCATCTGTTCTCTCTGCCAGCAAAAATTGAGCCGTGGAAAAGCCAACTCTCACGTAGGGACAAGTGCCTTACGAAGGCACCTGGAGAAAAGGCACAAACAGCTATGGCAAGAACACCTGAGCAAAAGCAGCACCCAAAAGACAAGCCACCCTCCTTCTCCTCTTACTCCTTCAAGTGCATCGTCTTCATCCGCTTTCTCCCTTGCACCTTCACAGCCACCCTCCTCCACACCGCCTCTTCCCTTGAGCGGTTCCTTCTCCTCTGCCCACAGCAGTACCCAGCTGTCCGTAAAGGAAGTATTTGAGCGCAAGAAGCAAATGTCTGCCAGTCATCCTCTTGCCCGGCATCTGACAGCTGGCGTGGCGGAACTATTAGCTCTCCAGCTATTGACATACAAGCTGGTGGAGTCAGAGGCTTTCCGTAAATTTGTGGCCATTGGGATACCACAGTGGAAAATACCAGGCCGCACTTATTTTTCACGAAAGGCCATACCCAAACTGTACCGTGCAGTTGAGAGGCAAGTGGTGTCATCTATTGCGAAGAGTGTTGGGTCAAGGGTCCACCTGACCACGATGCCTGGTCTGCCAAGCATGGGCAGGGCCGCTACATTATGAACACAGCCCATTGGGTCAACCTGGTGACCGATGGCAGCAAGCAGGGAGTACGTGGCTGCGCAGCGGACCAACTTGTCACACCTCCACGGCTTGCAGGCAGGCCTCCAGCCACCTCCTCTCCGCCTGCTACATCCTCTTCGCTGTCATCATCCTCCTCCTCCTCCTTGGCTGGTGCCGCGATCTCCTCTCCAGCTACACATCCCCCGCACCCCAGAGCCTATGCTGCATGCCAGGTACGACGGTGTCACGCAGTGTTAGACATGTCTTGCCTCAAAGCGGAGAGTCACACAGGAGCAGCTCTCCTGGCTGCTCTTAACAAACAGATGGAGCAATGGCTGACCCCGCACAAGCTTGAGATTGGCAACGTGGTGTGGGACAACGGCAGCAATCTCATTTCCGCGTTGAATTTGGGAAAGCTGACACATGTACCCTGCATGGCACATGTGCTGAATCTGGTCGTGCAAAGATTTGTGTCCAAGTACCCAGGCTTAGAGGATGTCCTGAAGCAGGCCAGGAAGTTGTGTGGGGTCTTACAAGGCCATGGCACGCTTTGCGGACATTCAGCGTAGAAACAACTTGCCGGTGAGACGCCTAATTTGTGATAGCCCGACTCGCTGGAATTCCACCCTGCTGATGTTCACTCGCCTGCTAGACCAGGAGAAAGCCGTCACCCAGTACCTGTATCATTACAGTACAAGGACACAATCTGGGAGGATGGGGATGTTGTGGCCCAACAACTGGACACTGATGCGAAATGCATGCAGGGTCATGGAGCCCTTTGAGGAGGTGACCAAACTGGTGAGTGGCGCTGAGGGCACCATCAGCGACTTGATCCCCTACGCTTACTTCCTGGAGCATGCCGTACGTAGAGTGGTGGATACAGCTGTGGAGGAGCATGAATGAGAACAGTTACGGCAGCAGGAGTCATGGGAGCGATTTACATCCGAACCAGATGTTTCCACAACACCTGCGGAAGCACAGAGGGGGGAGGAGGAGGCTGAAGAAGAGGAGTCGTGTGGGGAAGGAGTGGAGTCAGACTCTGATGATGATGATGATGAGGAAGGTGTTTCTGTGGAGTAGGAAGAGGCGGCGGAAGAAGAACAACCGCGACAGCCATCACAGGGGGCTTCTGCTGCTCCACATTCCCGTGGTATTG